>NW_015506438.1:127113-133401 GCF_001515645.1 Sinocyclocheilus grahami | reverse complement strand
TGCCCTGGACTGGCCACTTGAGGGCGCTCTCCCATTTCACTGTTACATTTTGAACTCCATTTCCCATAGTCCCTTGCCTGTCGTTTCTGTTCTGATCATGATCACCTGTTGGTCATTTACTATCATCCCATCACTATTTATACCATGCTCACTCTGTCTGTCTTTGCTGCAGTATTGTTTGAGGTTACATCGTGTTTTCTGTTCCCTGTGTTTTTGGATTACCTTTTGCCACGTTTTTGTTCTGTTCTGTTTATTTGTACTTTATAAACTGCACTTGGATCTAACCTTCTCTCAGTGTTCCGTGACAATGACACTGAAGACTGGAGAAATTATGCTGAAAATTTAGATTTGACTCACAGGAATAAATGACATTTTAACAGATATTCACATAGAGAACAGCTATTTTAAATTATAATAATATTCACAATTGTACTTTTATTTTTTTTTTAAACAGATTTTTGGATTTTTAATCCAATTTAGTGTAAAATTGACTCCACTCAAGTCTGATCCAATAATGACTCAAAAAGAGATGTTAAAAAGTGCTGATATTTCCTTTGGTTCATTCATCACACTGGGAATTGAAGGTCAAGTTGAGTGCAGTGCTTTGTGGGACTCTGTATCTCACTCACGGTGCTCTTGTTGTATAAAGCAAATTTAGTCGGCCCTGCATTTGGAAAATTCACAATGTACATCCTTGAGAAAATGTCCATGTATTTTAGTTATTCTGAACATAATCAGATGATGATAACCTCCTGAATTGTTCTTTGCATCTTGACGAATTTATCCTGTAATTCCGCTGCCCTCATTGTCATCATTAGATACGATCTCCAAAGGCGTTTATCTCCACATCTGAAGGGAAGATGTCAGCAAAACAAACTAATTCTCAGGTAATTATGATTCCACAGATAAAGCCTTTCTTCTACTGATAACTTCCTACCTCCTTTCAGCAGTGAGACACCTGTGTCCTTTAGCATTTCCTCACAGAGCAGCTGGCCGACTTCTGCTCTCAATGCACAGAGCAAATCCAGCTGATCTTAATTACAGAGAGACAGAAAACACGCAGCACTTCTACTGTATGACCGTACATACAGACACAAACCAGGTCATAGACCTTCTTCTGATCTTTCCTACTTTCCAACTTCTCCAAAAACCTATTTGGAAAGTCACAGTTAAACATATCTGAATATTTTAATAAGGAGACATAAGAAGTCATAATTATGAATCATAATTATCAAAAGTATGACACAAAAAGTAATCACATTTCCACTTTTTGTCTCATAATTATGATTTAGTATGTCATCATTTTGACTTAATATCATGACGTTGTCATATTTGTAACCTTTTATCTTCATTTGGACTTATCTCATAATTATGACTTTTTTCATGATTTATGTCCATTTCAACTTTTTATCACATAATTATGACTTAGTGTGTCATTAGTCAATTTTGACTTTATATTTTAGGATTATGACTTTACGTCATGACTTTTTGTCATTTATGAACTTTATCTCAATTTCAACTTTATCTTATAATTGACTTAGTATGTCATGACTTATCTCAATTTTAACTTATCTCATAATGTTGACTGTTTATTGTTAGTCTCATAATTATGACTTAGTATGTCATAATTATGACTTTCTATCTCATAATTATGATTTAGTAGATTATAATGTTGATTTTTCCATCTCATTATGATATTTTTGGTCATTTATGACTTTTTATCTTAATTTTCATCTCATAACAGTTGTTTTCATAACTCGGTATTTACAAAAGCATGATTTTTAAAAAAATACGTGACAGAAATTGATTTCCAAATAATTTCATAATTTTGTATGTCACAGTTTTGTCTTATCTCATAATGATAATTTTTGTAAAGCATAAATTTGACTTATCTAATAATTGACGATGTCATATTTGACTTTTTATGTCATGTTTATGGCTTTTTATCTAAATTTCAAGTTTATCTCTCACTTATGACCAGTTATCTCATAGTTATGACTTGTAATGGCATATGACTTCGCAATTGTCACGTTTTAGCTCAGTGGTCATGACTTGTCTCAGTTTGACTTGGTATGTCATAATTATGACTTTATATCTCATAATTATGATTTAGTAGGTCATAATGTTGATTTTTCTCTCTCATTATGACATCTTTGGTCATTTATTACATTTTATCTTAATTTTCATCTCATAACAGTTGTTTTCATAACTCGGTATTTACAAAAGCATGATTTTTAAAAAATACGTGACAGAAATTGATTTCCAAATAATTTCATAATTTTGTGTGTCATAGTTTTGTCTTATCTCATAACGATAATTTTTGTAAATCATACATTTGACTTATCTAATGATTGACTTGATGTCATATTTGACTATTTATGTCATGTTTATGACTTTTTATCTAAATTTCAAGTTTATCTCACACTTATGACCAGTTATCTCATAGTTATGACTTGTAATGGCATATGACTTCGCAATTGTCACGTTTTAGCTCAGTGGTCATGACTTATCTCAGTTTGACTTAGTATGTCGTAATTATGACTTCAATCTCATAATTGTAATTTAGTATGTCATTATGTTGACTTTCTATCTCTTAATTATGACTTTCTATGTCATAATTATGGTTTACCAGAGAATGATATTTTCTTATGTGGCAGTGTAGTGTGAAATGTGTCACTTTTGCTGTTTCTGATTGATTGGACACTTGATTGTATTCTTTGAGCTTTAAGATTCTTTTGAGCCAGCGAACAGCTCAACAGAAACATATTTTTGCCTCTTCACCCTGATCTGTTGTGGTATTGTCTGATATCTTGAGGAAATAGTTCATGGTTTGGATGTTGACAGGTCTGTGTGAAGGGAAGCGTGGGCTGAATGCAGGTGCCGTGTGATTTGTTTGTGATTTTGTTTTCGTTCCATGTCTGTCAGATTAATTGGTGTAATATGCTGAGCCTCCCATTATGTTTTCATTCATGTTTTAGATTGGTATTTTTTTGTGCGATTCTTTGCTAATCCAGTTCGGACGTGACCTTCAAAGTGCCTCAATGGAGTTTCGGAATTACAAGCTGAAATGACTTCCAGATCTCTTCCAAACGCAATATTCAGGTAATTTTTCTTTAAATCATATTGTGTTGTTTTTTCCCTGTTATAAATCTCTGATTTTTGAATCTCATCTCTTTTATGCTCTGGGCGGCCCAGGTAAGTAATATCTCCAGATCTCTCCTTGAATGGTAAAGGACTGTCATAAATTAGTACACCGAAGCCCTCCAGGTTTTATGTTCTTCTGCTGTGCTTTGTGAATTGTGGACCATGAATTTATTTGGTCTTTAAAAGCAACACTCAGTTAGACCACAAATTTAGCGCTCAGTGCGTTCAGTGGCTTTCCAGACTGGAGTGCTGCGTCCACCGAATGACCTCCATTCAGACGCCGTCTAATTTACAGTGCGGCCTATGAAATGCCCCTCGTTCCCAAAGGATGAATTACTTTCTGTATTGAAAAAAGGATGTACCTTGATCTTTAGCCCTTTTCCTCACACAACTGTAAGTTTTCCTGAAACACAAACGACAGATGCCCTGTGGACCATAAAAGCATCAAAACACACACATTTTGACAACAACAACAGCATGGAGTAACTCAGAGCTTCTTCCATTAGGATCCGTAAGCAACCAGAGCGAGATTGATCCGCTCGCAGACGCACAAGCCCACGGCAAAGCATCGATTAGGATGTAATTTATTCCTGAGTAAAGGGTAATGTAAGCAAAGTATTTTTTGGGCTGAATGTGATTGTGATGTATGACAGCAGGGAAGTGATGGCGACAGGTATAAATGACTAAAGGTGACGGAGGGCTTGAAATTAAAAGCTGTTAATCTAAGCTAAATCATAAAACACTGGCAAAGTCGAGAACAAGCTGTGTGTGTGTGTGTGTGAGTCATCTGTTTCAGGTTGAGCTGCCCTTAAAACAGCTTAATATTTTTGACAATTTCTTTGAGAAATGTTGCTTTTCAAATCAAAATCCCGTGTTCTTCCATAATGTGATGTATTTCTGAGTCAAACAGGATGTTCATCACACAGAACTTGGTTTTATCTGTGAAGAATTGATTGGTGAAAATTGTCTCTGTAAGACAGGCGGATGAAAAATGAGAGGGACTGATGACGTCAATCATTTCAGAGGCAGAATAAGTTATTACATTCGGATAAAAGACAGACTTTTAGTGATGAATCATTCACATTAAGACCACAAACATGAATCAAGAGTTTTGATTTAATTCATTTAAGCATGAATAATTATTAAGTTACATTATTAAAAATTAATTACTTTACTAACAGTACATAATAAAAATAATACAATAAAAGTTAATTAGTAAAATAAGTAATTACATAACATACATTTCTTATTTATGTTACTTTTCCATTACAAAAGTGTGTTTTCAGTTGAATTTGTCAGTAAATTTCAAATAAAGTAAATCAATAAAATAATAAAATAAAGTAAATTATTTCATTTATCCATTAAGCTTAAGCACAAATAGTTACATAAATAAAAATTAACTTATTTGCTAAAAGTAAGTAATAAAAGTTACCAATTTAACTAATAAAATAATTGTTACATAATTTACTTTTGAGTTTGATTACAGTAAAACATTCAAAACTGAGATCACAGGATATTTGGGAACGTAAATATATATATATTTTATACATTTAAAAATAAATTTTTGTGCACTCAGAGGCTATTGGAAGTGTGTTTTGTTAGTGTGTGTGTTGGTATGAAGGTGGTTTGGTTGATTTATAGTGCGGTAGCATCAGTAACCGTCTAATTTTTGTGTTGAAAGGAGTGCTGGGCTTTTTCTGGAGGATGTTGAGCTCTGCAGTGAAGCTCATCTTCTGAGGCCGCATTGATCTACATTCGTGTCACGTTACTCTTTTAAGAGCCCCTTTCAGCATGCCTGTTGTTGTCGGATAGGGCGTTACCATGGGAAATAGCCGAAATAGCCATCAGAAAAAAGAAGCACAACTGTGATCCGAGTCACTGAGCTCAACAGGGAGCCGGAGGAACAAACTCACTCCTGTGAAACTCCATTCCCTCTTCGACTCTCAGTGGACGAACGCTGCTAATGTTAGAAAGTACAGGAGAAAATGATGTTGGACACGTCGGTTTACAGTCTTTAAATAAGTTATTTAAAGTTTAGCAAAAGCAGTTCTCTTAATTATTGTCTAGGCTCTGGCAAGAGACTACAGGTGAATAGGATAAACAGAATCACAGTAGTTAGCTGATTACAAAAAAAATTGCAAACATTTTTGTATTATAATTTTTCTGAAATGGTTTTTAGACATGCAAATGATGTATTAATTAATTAAATATGCACTAATTTGAATTAATCTGAACAATTCTTGTTTGATTTTGTTGCCATATTAAAGATGTTTAGAATATAGAGACACTGCGTCCTCTAGGGGTCGCTATGCGGAACACCTCGTCGTGACCCATGTCTGAAGCATACATTGAAAAAACACTAACTCGTTGTCCGGCGACAGCCATGACGTCACTACCGGTGCGACTATAGTATAAATAGGCGCCGGGAGCACACATCATTCACTTCTTCGTCTGAAGCTTGCGTCCGCAGCATGGCAAGAAACCTAGAGGACGCAGTGTCTCGTTTCCTACTCAGGGAACCATGGTTACATAAGTAACCTGAGACGTTCCCTTTCATGGGAACTTCGAACTGCGTCCTCTAGGGGTCTCTATGGGGAACGGTATACCCACGCCACCATGCTGAGGGGAATGCATGCCAGAACCATGGCGAGCACTAAGTACCAACTCTACCATATTGCTATGGAAGTTGCCCCTGGGACGTTAGACAGCTGCCAGTGACGTTATTCCCTACGGCCAAAGGCCTAGGCTACATACCCCAAAATACTTACCTGTTAGGGCCAGACTCCTGGGTCCGGGGTAGAGCTCAAGGCTTGGAATCAGAAATAGATTCCTTTAAGGGAATACGACCAAGAGCCTAGAATCATACTAGTCTTGGCCTGTCACACAGGGGCTACCACACGTTTCTCTTTGTATGTGCTGAAGGAACTGTCTCAACAGACCCCTAGTAGCAACATCCTGTTAAAGTAGGTATCCAGAGGATACATAGGAGGAGTGGTGCCCAAGGCAAAACCGGGGTTTTAAACCACTCAGAAAGAGCATGAAGCTACTGCGCGTAGCTCTTACCGTACAGAATTTTAGAAAAGTGGGCAAAGCATAACGTGCACACTTACCAGCTATGTGGATTTTAGAAAGTGGGCAAAGCAT
>NW_015506438.1:118939-127076 GCF_001515645.1 Sinocyclocheilus grahami | reverse complement strand
GAAGGCTCCCGCAGAAGCCTGTGTTATGGACGCATGATCCAGGAAGTATGAAGCCGAAACCCGGCTTTTCTTACCGTCTGGACATATATCGACGAGTGAAATAAACACTGCAAGTCGAGCACCCGGTTTCTATACCCAGCAGAGGGGTGCCCATCGAGGACCTACCCTAGAAAGGGACAGAAACACACAGGTCCAGAGAAACACTGCAAAGAAACTAGCAGAAGGGTTATACAAACAACCACCAGCTCATTAGATACTGTTATGTCCGGTGACGTAGTCTCTCTCTCTCTCTCTCTCAGGTGACTCCGCCCTAATTGGACGTAAAAGACGCATCTGCTGATTCGTCCCGGGAGATCCAGCATCTTTTGAAATAGTGGGACCGGAGGAGGCGGAAGCCAGAGAGAGACAGCAGAGCGGTTGGTAGTGTTGTGCATCACGTCTCGTTATAGCCTAACGTGGGGCTTTTCTTTCTTGGTGTTGAGAATCTTGTTGTGCATTCTCGTGATTACTTAGTCCTTTATAATTTTATGTTACCTACTGTTTTGTTGTCTAAAGCTATTTTGTTAATTTTCTTTCCTTGTTATTCCTGTTAAGTTAAGTTGGCGAGTATGCCGCTATTCTTCTGTATTTTGCAAATATTGTGAATAGCATGTCTCTCCACCATGAAGGCAGTAGGGATTGGGTGCCGGTTTTCTTTATTGTAAATATAGTTTTTTCCTGTTTTTGTGTTAGCTAGGGAGTTAGGGAAGAATGCTGTCATTTGTTTCCTTTTCACATAGACTAATTAGAGTCTTGGGTACAGTTAGTGATATGTTTTGTTTGTTGTTTTGGCCTTGCTCAATCCCGAAGGGATAGCCTGGTTATGGTGATACTGCAAATGAGACTTAAAAAGGAAAAATAAATTCACCAGCACAAAGCTAACGGCGGTTTCAGACTTCTTTATTTATGTTATTTTCCCTGACCCTAGACCAGGGTCGTAACAATACACACACATATATATTTATATATACATATATTTAGACATGAATCGTACTCACCCACCATGGTTCCTGTGTTGGAGCTCTGTCCGAAGAAGCCTCTAGATTGGACCATCAGTAAGATGGTCACTATGAAGCCATAGAACCAACCAAACCTAATAGGTCCAGCATAGGAGACTATAATGCAGGAAATTTCCCACCTAACCTCGGTCAGGTGGAGCGATGGTGGTTACAGGGGAATTAGGAAGGTGAAGATAAGTGGAAATGTAAGACCCCGAAGGAAATGAGTAGATACTGAGGTATCACTCTGATCCGGACAAAAGCGCTGATGCCCTGTCTGGATCACAACCCCTAGGTCTTTTACTTACCTTCCTTTGACCCGCAATTCTTCCTACCCCTACCCGCGGGTGGGGGAGGAGCGTGAGCCGCGACACTAGCCTTTTGAGCCAGTCTCTGATCCTCAAACCGAGACGGGCTAGGACCCCTGGGTTGTTCGGGCTCAGACCTGGACTTCTATCCCGGTCTTTCAGCCGGTCAGCCTGATATGCTTGGAGCATCACCATCGTGTGCAATGAAGTGACAGCCCTACCTGCTGCTGCTGCGTATGCCCTGGCATCCGAGCAAGATGTCAAGGAGGGGAGTCTTAGAAGACGTCTCACCCATAGAGAGATAGCTGGCTCTATGTTGGCATAACTCAGATGCTGGAATCGATGGATGCGTGAGGAAAAAACGGCCTCTTTCATTCCTTCTCAATCTTTATATGGAAAACAGGAAGAAAGGAAGGCTCACCTGAGCTGGAGGGTTATGCCCAGAAAAATAACGTTCATCAAGATACTCGCGACGTCACATTCTTCACCCGCTTCACGGCGAGTAAAGCCTCGCCGTGGCGCGATCCATAATTTCCAAAAGCTCATCATACGCAGGGCAGGAGGATTGGGAAGGCTCAGCCTCAGCTTCTTTGCCCTCCTCAGACATTTCCTGCTTTTGCTGGGCTGATCCCAGCAGAGCACTGGCCCCTGAATCAGACAATGTTAATGAAATAACATCATCCTCCAGCGGCTCACTCTCGTGCACAGACGACGATCGCGAAAGGGAAACCCCCCCTCAAACTCATCGGCCAGATCCACCTGCGATCCCCACGTGCTCATTCCCTTCCGTGACTCAGCAGCGGCGGGTCCTGAATCGCGGGAAGCAGATGGCTGCCCCTCTTTCCTCGAGAAAAGAGACAAACGAGAGCGGAGCTTTTCCCTTGGAAAAAAACGCTCGCAGTGCAAGCCGGTTGCCCCCTCGGAGGCATCGCGTGCATGCTCTTCGCCCAAACAAGTAACGCATAGATTGTGTGTGTCATCAGATGTTAAACAATGTCAACACTGATGCACACATCCTTAAACGCTTCACTAGTGCTCGCCATAATGAGATGAATAGATCACTCTTACCACAGAAATGCACGCTTCAAACAAAACAGTCAATGAAGACGAAGAAGAGAATGATGTGTGCTCCCGGCGCCTATTTATACTATAGTTGCACCGGTAGTGACGTCATGGCTGTCGCCGGCCAACGAGTTGGTGTTTTTTCAATGTATGCTTCAGACACGGGTCACGACGAGGCGTTCCCCATAGCGACCCCTAGAGGACGCAGTTCGAAGTTCCCATGAAAGGGAACTAATTTTGTAAAAATGTTCTTTAAAGATATCCATTATAATGGAAATCTATAGACACAAATACAGTAGATAAAGTGCAATAAAATAAACATGTAATAGTGTATTTTGGATGCCAGTTTCTTAGTGAAAATAGTTTCAAAGTAAATCCTACACCACATTTTTTTAGTGATGCTTTGTGTCATGTATCAAATTAAATTAAATAACTTAAATTTTTGAAAGTCTTTGAAAGTGTTTGAAAGCTTAAATCTAAATATTCAGACTTGAAACTTCAAGATGCATTGTGCAAGTAAGATTTGCGAAGTGCTTTTCAGTGAATAACAACTTAAATTTTTGTCTGTTACTTAAACATACATAAACCTGTTATAGGATGTCAAAAGACTTGGAACATAATGCATGGCTCATAAGTGTCACAGTCTGCAGCTGGAGTGCCCAAGCCGGCCACCAGAGGGCACTCCTGTGGTTTTGTTTGTTTTTGTTTCATTTTATTATGAAAAAGACCCATTCTTGCCTGCCTCATCTATCCACACGCCTCGTGACAGAACGGATCAGCCATTTGATGACTCAGTGGAGAATGGGCTCACTCCAGCTTCCAGCCGTGACTAACTGCAGCCCCCTCTACCAACGCATTCTCCAGATAGCAGCAATGAGTTCCCTCCGTCAACGGGACTGACCTGAGGGAATTTGCTGTGGAGTTCAGGAGTGCTGCGGAGGGGCTGGATTATAACAATGTGGCTCTCAAGGATTTGTTTAATTATGCCCTTGATGAGTTTATCAGCATAAGAAGGATGGTTATTATGGAGCATCTATCTTTTGAGGTATTTGTGGAGTTCCAAGCCCACAGAGGGCGAGAAAAGTCCACCTCTAGCCTTGCTGCAGCTTCCTCGGTGGTGACCACCCATTTATCGCCTCGCCCTAGCAAGCGCAGGAGAAGGAGGACTTCAGTCGCTTCCCCTAATCCGGTGGACCTGGGGGACCCGCCTGCAGTGGTCCCAAGTCCGATGGTCCTGGAGGACCTGACTCTGGTGGTCCCAATTGCAGTAGTCCTGGAGGACCCTACTCTGGTGGTCCCAAGCCCAGTGGTCCTGGAGGACCCAAGTCCGGTGGTCCTGGAGGACCCGACTCTGGTGGTCCCTAGCCTGGTGGTCCTGGAGGAGCAGAGTCCAGTGGTCCCAAGTCCAATGAACCCAAAGGCCCCTGAGCCCACCCACTCCAGAACAGCCTGCCACAGAACAACCCATTCTCACTACTACTGCCACGAGGGCTATCATTGAGCAGCCCGCTCCCCTTGTTCCAGCCATGGAGGCCGCTACAGAGCCGCTCGCTCTCAGTGCTGTTGCCATAGAGGCCGTCACTGAGCAACCTGCTCTCCTTGTCTCGGCCACAAAGACCGCTACAGAGCCACCCAATTTCTCTGCTGCTGCCTTAGTCAAGAAGGTCGTCTCTGCTTTTCACCTCAGGGCTGTTCTGTGTGCATGGGTCGCTTCAAAGTCCACTCATGAACCCGCTCCAGTCCGGGAGCCTTCAGAGTCCACTCATGAACTCGTTCCAGTCCAGGAGCCTTCAGAGTCCACTCAAGAGCCAGCTCCAGTCCAGGAGCATTCAGAGTCTACTCAAGAGCCCACTCCAGTCCGGGAGCCTTCAGAGTCCACTCATGAACTCGTTCCAGTCCAGGAGCCTTCAGAGTCCACTCAAGAGCCAGCTCCAGTCCAGGAGCATTCAGAGTCTACTCAAGAGCCCACTCCAGTCCGGGAGCCTTCAGAGTCCACTCATGAACTCGTTCCAGTCCAGGAGCCTTCAGAGTCCACTCAAGAGCCAGCTCCAGTCCAGGAGCATTCAGAGTCTACTCAAGAGCCCACTCCAGTCCGGGAGCCTTCAGAGTCCACTCATGAACTCGTTCCAGTCCAGGAGCCTTCAGAGTCCACTCAAGAGCCAGCTCCAGTCCAGGAGCATTCAGAGTCTACTCAAGAGCCCACTCCAGTCCGGGAGCCTTCAGAGTCCACTCAAGGGCCAGCTCCAGTTCGGGAGCCTTCAGAGTCCACTCCAGAGCCCACTCCATTCCAAGAGCCTTCAGGGCCTGCTCCAGTTCCTCCCGAGTTGGCGGCTTCTGCTGCAGAACCTCCTGAGGCAGCAGCATTTACTTCTTCTCCACCTGCTCCGTCCTGATGGGATTAAGCTCTGTCTGTTCCGCCTTGGTGGGCTTCGGCTCCGCCTGCTCCACACTGGTTCCATGATCTACCTCAGGATCCAGGTCCTCTTCCCCTACAGGGGCCTGGCCCGCCGTCCCTCCCCCTAGTCCACCTCCATTCTGCCTCCCTCCTGGATCCCTAGAGCCTTCAGAGTCCACTCCCGAGCCAGCTCCAGTCCAGGAGCATTCAGAGTCCACTCAAGAGCCCGCTCCCGGACTGGAGCCTTCAGTGTCCACTCAAGGGCCAGCTCTAGTCCGGGAGCCTTCAGAGTCCACTCCAGAGCCCACTCAATTCCAGGAGCCTTCAGGGCCTGCTCCAGTTCCTCCCGAGGTGGCGGCTTCTGCTGCAGAACCTCCCAAGGCGGCGGCATTTACTTCTTCTCCACCTGCTCCGCCCTGGTGGGCTTCGGCTCCACCTGCTCTACTCTGGTGGGCTTACGCTCCACCCTGGTTCCATGATCTACCTTAGGATCCAGGTCCTCTTCCCCAACAGGGGCCTGGCCCGCCGTTTCTCCCCCTAGTCCACCTCCATTCCGCCTCCCTCCTGGATTCCTTTGACATTTGGTAGAGCGTCTGGAATCCGCTCCTTAAGGGAGGGGTTGTGTCACAGTCTGCAGCTGGAGTGCCCAAGACAGCCACCAGAGGGCACTCCTGTGGTTTTGTGTGATCACATGTGTTGTTTGTTTGGTGCCATGTGCTCTCTCCTGTCTTATTGTCTGTCCCCTCCCATCTTGTCACCTCATTATTGTTTCAGTTGCTCCACCTGTGTCTCCCTCGTTACCTTCCTCGTTTATCTCCCTATTTATTCTCCAGGTGTTTGCAGTCCTATGCTGATCTGTTGTTTTTCGTCAGTTGTGCTCGTGGTGTGTATTATGTCTACCCCAAGGTTATTTTCGTAAATGAAAACTAAAACTAAGACGAGAACGATTGATGAAAAAACAATTTCGTAAACTGAAATAAAATAAAAATGACAAAATAATTGAAAAACTAAAACGAAACTAAACTAACAACAGTTATTGAAAAACTAACTAAAAATAAAATAATTATCAAAAATAAATAATAATTTTAAGCATTCTAAGTTGGTGCTTTGAAGAAAAACAGACACGCAGCACAATGTGATAATTAACAGAAAAAAAAGATGAGAACGAGCATCCTTTATGTAAACAATACAAAACTTTAGCCTAGCGTCTTGTGATCCCTCTGCCAGGCTTTCGGACAAATGTGCATAGGCTAAATCACATCATACACACGCTTATAATTCTTCATAAATTAAAAGAGCATATTCAAATATGAGCCTTTACTGTTAAATGTGTTTGCCGTTATTATTGAATTTCATTAGTCCCAGTTATGATTTATGCGCAGTTGTTCACGGAAAAGTGAGTAAGCCATGACAGTTAGGCTACAATATCATGATTACGGTTAAATAAGAAAAAATACATCTGACCATCATAACCAAATTAGGCTACATTTATTTTCATATTAAATATCTCAATACACATAATTAGATATGACATTAAGCACAACTTGTGTAGATTTATTTTAGTAAAAAGTCTTGACTGCTTCATTTTGGTGTATATTTGTATAATATGAACATTTAATCAATCTTAGCATGCATTAATTTTGTGTCGCTAGACGTTTGCCTATAAGGCTAAATTATGCCTAAGTCTTTCTTTGGCCTGCACTCTGGAAGTTATCTATTAATTCTGCTAAGCTTTAATTAAAACTGAAACTAAACTATATAAAAACTAAATAAAAATGTGTTCACAAAATAAAAACTAAATTAAAACTAACAGCAATATTAATGAAACTAATAAAAACTAAACTGAATTTTATAGCAAATTTGAAAACGATATTAAAATAAAACTAATTTAAAAATTCTAAACTATAATAACCTTGGTCTACCCGTATTGTTGTTCCTAGCCTGCCTGCCTGTTTTTCCCCATTGGGGTTGTTTTTGTTTCATTTTATTATTAAAAAGACCCATTCTTCCTGCAACTTGAGTCCTCGCCTCATCTCTGACAAGCCTCGGGACAATAAGGGCAATTTTTATGGGGGTTTTTTTGGACATTTTTGTAGCTTGACTGTTGTTGTACTGTACTGTACATAGAAACTTTTGCTTCTAATTAGAAAAACTAAAATTGCAACAATAATCTGATTATCAGATACCTTCCTACCATAGAAACAGTGACCGCTGCTTGTGTTTGTTCTAATAACCGCAAAATAGTTTACTATAAAATTTACAGTAAAATGAAAATGTGAAATAAGACTTATAGCTTATGCACCCATCATGGTACGCTTTAAAATAAGGGTGCTGTTGAAATAGAGCAGAGAAAGAAACAAAGATCTGTGAAATACACACACACACACACACACACACACACAGATCTGTCTAAAATAGTCTCCGTATTCAAAACAAACCACTTTTTTTCCAAACCTTGTCCTGATTCACAAGCACACGGGTATTCGAGTGTCTTTGGTCCATATAACTCTGTCATTAGTTTGTGTTTGTGTTTCTTCAGCGTAACGGCACACACACACACACTCCGGTGTGGAGTTCCTCTGAGGTTTTGTTAAGATGTCTGGGCTGGTACGGTCCTCCTGAGAGACAATAAGTGATTAAGTTTCTCATTGCTGGTCTGCTGGCGTCTGCCGCATGTCAATCACAGAGGAGGTTTATCTGGACACACATCGCAGGACATGATGACAATACCACCAGGTGGTTTCTCAAGGTGGAAAATACATTAAATAAATTTAAATTATACATGTTTATATTTACATATATACTCACATGTTACTCACACAAATATATATACCGGGTATTCGAGTGTCTTTGGTCCATATAACTCTGTCATTAGTTTGTGTTTGTGTTTCTTCAGCGTAACGGCACACACACACACACTCCGGTGTGGAGTTCCTCTGAGGTTTTGTTAAGATGTCTGGGCTGGTACGGTCCTCCTGAGAGACAATAAGTGATTAAGTTTCTCATTGCTGGTCTGCTGGCGTCTGCCGCATGTCAATCACAGAGGAGGTTTATCTGGACACACATCGCAGGACATGATGACAATACCACCAGGTGGTTTCTCAAGGATTAGATGTGATGTGATGTGTGTGCGTGTAGATCAAAATATAGAATATAAATTGAATATAAATGAAATATATTAAAAAAGAAAATACATTAAATAAATTTAAATTATACATGTTTATATTTACATATATACTCACATGTTGTGGCCTAATGGTTAGAGAGTTGGACTCGTAACCCAGAGGTTGCAGGTTCGAGTCTCGTACCGGCAGGGGTTGGTGGGGGGGGGGGGG
>NW_015506438.1:102869-118726 GCF_001515645.1 Sinocyclocheilus grahami | reverse complement strand
ATATATATTAGGGCTGTCAGTCGATTAAAATTTGTAATCTAATTACATGATGTGTCGATTAATTAATCTAATTGATCGCAAAATGAATTTGGCTGTGAAAATACCCACACAAGATTATGATGAGAAAGTATCAAGTAGACATTACAAATTGTAGCTTTAGAAAGAAATATTTCTATTGATTCAACATAAAATGCATTACACATAAACATTTAGGCTACAACGACCAAACATAAACTATGGAACATAAAAGAAGATCATTTGAGAAATATTTCAGTGTTTTTTTGGTCATACAATAAAAGTCATAGGTAACCAAAACAGCTTTGTTTCCAAAAGTCTTCAAAATACTTTTTTATGTTCCACAAAAGAAAGGTTTGAAAACATAAGGGTGAGTAAATGAATTTGGGGGGGGGAGTAATATTAATGAATTGGTATTCATTATTAATACCGTATTGGCCCGAATAGAAGACGACCCTAATTATAAGACGACCCCCCTTTTTCCAGATGTACCTTTTGGAAAAAGGCTTTTTAAAAACCAAATCTTGTTTTTTCCTCAGTAAAACACATTTTGTCTTCAATTATTTTCATATTGCATATTTTTCCTATTTTAAATTTTTGTTTTGAAAGTATGGTAAAAACTGGTAAAATGTACCAACAATCACATTTAAAAAATATACACTTTTTGATATACCATAATTTTTTTTTGTTTTAAAACAGGTAACCCATCTGAATTAGGACATTTAGGCTATCCATCTAATAGTAGCCTACCAAAATCTTATTAACAGTAGAAGTTAAATCTTACTGTAGTCTTCAAATCTGGGTACAGTCTTACGTTTTAAAATCACAAAGAGAGTTTGGTGCCATCAGGCTAACGTGACAGTCCCGACTCATGGAGATACATATAAACATATAGTTTATATGTATCTCCATGTAAACATATATAAACATTTGTATATAAACATATAGTTTGTCTTCGCGTACAGTTTTGGGTGTTTCATTTGTAATTTTATGAAAGCTTCAAGTGCAGTTAATTATTATAATACAGACGATGGCTGTGTTGAAGCTCTTTATTTGCCGTTAAACGGTTGATCACTGCCGTGTGTGTATCCTGATTCCTGTCGGAAAATGCGGTGAAAAGTCCTACGTAATAATGTGATTAAGGTGTTTACATGTCTATACCGCACTTCAGTAATGCGACTAAAATAGGAATACTCCACATGTCTTAATTCGATTTCTGTTTACATCGAATATGACTTTAGCCAGATTAAGGTCATCAAAAATCTGTGTTTATATGATAGATCCTTAATCAGAGTATTGTCTTAATCGTATTAATATCGGATTACCTATTGTTGTCCATGTGAACGTACTGACTGTGCTTTTTAAAATGAAGACAAGCTATGTCAAAATTTGAAATGGCTCTTTTGAGATGTATTAAATGTACAAATCGTGCATTTGCATTCATATTCTGACTGTATGGCACATTTTCAAAGTTGTTATTCAACATTTGTTATATTATTTTGATAATATTATTAATTATTATTTAATAAATTATTTTTATTAAAACAATGCCACATGTGATCACAGTGACAGTGTTACCACAGTTTAGGGTGTTTTAACTTGTCTTGTGGCTCATGGCTTTACTCTAATGAATTTGTTGACTCCTGCAGCCTAACAGTGTTTACATATGTTATTAGATCCGAGTATTTGTAGTCAGTTTTGCACAGATCCGTGTTGTAATAGAGCTGTACGGTGCAGCAGTGCTCCTGTAACCCGCAGCTGATCCTCCATGATGGTTAACGTGACGGACGGTCCTCTTTAGAGGAGAAGAGCGCTGGCCTCTGACACTCATGTTCCCGCTGTCTGCCGCTCGACCTCCTCACTATTGTTTAATAGCCTTTATACCTGTGAGGACATCTGATATGTCTGTTTAATAGTCCAGTGAGCGGCGTCTGTCAGCGGTCCACTCGACCGTGATGCTCATGAATGGAGCCAGAAAAACAGGACTTGATGTTTCTGAGCTGCTGTTCAGCAATTAGCCTCTGATTCTTTGATTGTGTTTTCATTTCAGGAATCAATGAGTCATATTTCACCGCCAAAATCAAGAAAAAATAAATATAGATCAAAGAACATGAATCCTATTTTCAAAACCATTGAGCTTTTGATAATGGCAATTTGCAATTTAATTAAAATTATATTTTGTAATGGAAATTGCCTTTACTGCCCTATGCAAATTATTATCATTATTATTATTATTACCTACTTTTTTTGCATTACTCTAATGAGAGTTTAAAGGCAAATGTGTGTAATTGTCATTAAAACAATGTAGATTCTTAAAATATGCTTAACTTTATATTGATATTGCTCAATATACAGGCTGAGGAAAAAAAATTAACTTAAATGATTTTAGCAAATGGCTGCAATATAACAAAGAGTGAAAATTTTAAGGGGGTCTGAATACTTTCCGTACCCACTGTATATATATATATACACATTTAGATCTTAATTTGCTTTGACTTTAAACATTTACTGCATATTATTATTATTATTATTACTATTAATACAATATATTATATGATTCATGAAATGTTTATTTATTTTGAAATATAAGCTGGAACGCGATGTTCTTGACAGTTTTCATGATATTTGCTAAAAGTTTTCGAAGCACTTCACAGAATATATTCCTATAGTGATTACGCTGTGTTATTGTGCTTCTTACTCTCCTCTGAATGTGTCAAAGACTCATGGCCTCTCTAACACCGTTTTTCCATATAACGGTCTGGCTAAAAGCTTGTACTCCAGCAACTGGGTTCAGTTTGTCCAAACCCTTGTGAAGAACTGAATAATTCAGGTGAATGAAGTGGCTTTCTTTGCTCAGAATAATCTCAACCACGGCCATGCCGGACATATTTGGATATTTGTTCTCTGTGAAACATCAGCTAACTCAAATATAAAAACAAATGCCATATACAAACACTCAAAAAACTACAAAACAATGTGAAACTTTCATGAAAACTTGTTATACACACACATTACAGATTTAGCTTCACATGCCACAGATACAGTACAGCATTAGGAGAACTGAAATCACAATTCACCAGCATGTATAATATAAATATAGATCTGGATTAATTTGCTTTGACATGAAACACATTTTCCTGTAATGTAGAACATTTACTTTGACATGCACAATTGCTGGTTTAATTTTATGAATTTATACAACAACAGGGGCTGTCTTTCAGATATGAAACTTGTAAGATGGAAGGACGTTTCCAGTGCTTTGTTGGAGAGGAATATTTTCAGTGAGTAACATCAGTTTGTTTCTTCATGATCATCAGACAAAGAAAACTTGTAATATATAGTAGTGCATATGTTGAGTCTTTGGTAACTTGTTTTAGGCATGGGATAAAGAATAAAAAAGGTAAGTGAGACTTTATTAATTTACGAGTTTATATCTAACAATTCAGATTTTTATTCTCTGAATTTTGAGATAACTTTGTGAGAAAAACAAGTCTGAATTGTGAGAGAACAAGCTGCAACCTTTTTGTTTTTATTCCATGGTGGAGAGGGGGAAAAAACATTTTGAGATGTGAAATCAGAATTCTGAGTAAGAAGTAATAATTGTGAAATATAAACGTAGAATATACATTTTTAACTGAGAATTTGCGAGTTTATATCTGTCAATGCAGACTTTTATCTCACATGGAAACAGGAGCCCTCTCTGGACTAGACTCGGAATCTGAGGCCCTCCCTGGGCCATACGTGGGAACCGCAGCCCTCTCTGGGCTGGACGTGGAAACAGGAGCCCTCTCTGGACTAGACTCGGGATCTGAGGCCTTCCCTGGGCCATATATGTGGGAACCGCAGCCCTCTCTGAGCTGGACGTGGAAACAGGAGCCCTCTCTGGACTAGACTCGGGATCCGAGGTCCTCCCTGGGCCATATACGTGGGAACCACAGCCCTCTCTGGGCTGGACGTGGAAACAGGAGCCCTCTCTGAACTAGACTCGGGATCGGAGGCCCTCCCTGGGACATACGTGGGAACCGCAGCCCTCTCTTGGCTGGACGTGGAAACAGGAGCCCTCTCTGGACTAGACTTGGGATCTGAGGCCCTCCCTGGGCTGGACGTGGGAACAGGAGCCCTCTCTGGACTAGACTTGGGATCTGAGGCCCTCCCTGGGCTGGACGTGGAAACAGGAGCCCTCTCTGGACTAGACTTGGGATCTGAGGCCCTCCCTGGGCTGGACGTGGAAACAGGAGCCCTCTCTGGACTAGACTTGGGATCTGAGGCCCTCCCTGGGCTGGACGTGGGAACAGGAGTCCTCTCTGGGCCGAACTCAGGAACAGAAGCCCTCACTTGACTCTGGTCAAGGGATAGAGCCAACAGTCTTTTCCTCCTCATTCTCCTCTTTTGGGCTGAGTTTAAGGAGATTGCTGCTGTCATCATAGAGCTTGGGAGTAAATCACCCGGCGGGCTTGACAGTGGAGCGGCCGGCGGGCTTAACTCAGGAACATAGTGTCTTACTGGGCTGGACAGGGTAACAGGACTAACAGAGGGCTCCGACGAGGGAGGGAGGAGAAGGGGGCAGGTCAGCATATAAGTCTGATTCAGGATCCCCTTCAGCATTCCTCAGTCCCAGTTCCTCATTAAGTTCACCCTCAGCCATGGTGCAAGGGGCGGAGCTCCTCTCTGCGCTCTCACTGTCCACGGCTCTTTCCCTCGTGGTGGGCGTTATAGTTGGCTATCGCACCTGGTCTGACATTACTTGCAGCTCCGGCTCCGTGGCAATCCTCAGCACTGTCACTCCATGCGGCGATGGCTCATCGGTTGCGGCGGTCTCGGGCTCTCCATCAATGGCGGGCTCGGGCTTGAGCTCCACACAGCGGGGTGATGATGGGCTGGGCTCTGGGTCTGGCTGTGCTCTAGATCGGGGCTAGATGCTCTCCAGACACCGGATGATAGCTTCCCTCCAGGTCAGTCCAGTGATGTCTGGGAGGTCGACGGGGCGGTGGTTGTATGCCCCTATCCAGAACAGTGAGTTCAGCGCAGCATCATGGAATGCCTTTAGAATGGCGAGCTGGCTGAACTCAACCACATGCTCCACAAGGAGCAGGTCCTTATGGGCTAGTGAGACGAAAAAGCAGCGAGGGGATCCATGGGGAAATCACGGGAAACGAAAACATTGTTCAAAAAAACGGAAATCAAACGGAGGGAAACATGCAATTAAACTTCTTTTCAGGTTGGGTCTTCTGTCACACTCTGTGTCGGAGAGAACGACGGAGATGTGGATCAGAGAAACAGTCTTTAATACATCTAAAACAAGAGGGTAATCCACACTAGGAATGGCTGTAACACACGAACATGACTTTTGTAGACCCGACAAAGACAGACAGCACAGACTGGGACTTAAATACATGGGGTAACGAGGGTAATTACAAGACACACCTGAACCAAATGAACAATCCAACAAGGGAGAAACTGAGCACATGGGGAGAAAAACGCACACAAACTGTCCAGAGGTGTGACAACTTTCTATTTGTGTCATTTCAAACATTCAGTATTAATATAAAAATGTTTCTGGAACATAAGTTACTAAGTTCAAGACTGTCAAAACAATGAACACCGTCGCCAGCATTTATTTATCATATGGCAACTCTCCCACCACATCATTTTAGAGAACTTTATAAAGAGAAGTATTAATATAAGTTTGGCGGATTTGCTATTTACACAGCGGAATTTGCACGCGCAAAGACAGAATGCGTCTCCAGAGATGAAACAGAGCTGCTCGTGCGCGAGCAATTAGGTAGCCTAATTCTGATACATGCAATGACATGTAGGCATTTCATATAATAATATTTTACATTGCAATCCTTTCATTTTTAATATTTGGCATGTTTGTGTGCTGCTGTGCGTCCCTGTGTGTGTAATAAGCAGAGTGTACGCGCGCTGTGGACCCGCGCTCTTTAAATAACAAAAAAACTACTGCGTCGATGACTTTAGACCAGGTTTTTTTGGTCAATGGCGCAGTCTATTTCAGTTGCCTCAAAATAGCAACGCGCCAGCAATGTGCCTGAACACACCTCGTTTTCAGACCAGCACGCCCATGGGCGCACAAATGGGCGCAAATGCATTTGCTATTTAAACAACGTGACGCAGGACGTGAAAATGAGAACTGCGTCGGGCTGAAACTAGCAAAAAACACTTGTGTCGTGCCTGGTGCCGGGTGTCTGATAGGCAAACTAGCAAAAGTGGATTCGGACACGCCCTAAGCGCAAATGCGCCGTGCGCTTTAGACCATGCGCTTAGATCGTTAAAATAGGGCCCCAAGACTGTCAAAACAACTAACACAAGCAGCATGCATTTGTCATACAGCAACATTATTTTAGGGAACCTCATAAAGAGAAATATTAACATAAAAGAGTAAATATAATAAAATACTTACTATATGTGACATTTCAAAATTCAGTAGCTATTACTAAAAAAATAAAAATCTGAAAAACGTTTTTAATTAATGCTGAAAAATGACATTCTTGAAAGCTAAATCAGTTTTATACACGCGTGCGTGCACACACATATACACAGTTACAGTTGTATATTTAAGTAAATTTTTATTTTTTTTACTTTCATTGAATTGGAATTTCAAATGCACTTATAATTTCTCATTGACGCGTTTAGTTTGAATATTAAAGTGATGTCTGACAGCGTTGCAGATTCTCCTTATAACCTGATGAGATTAAATTAAAGCAGCAGCAGGTTTGTGCTCTGTCTCTCTCTGTGTGTGTGTGTGTGTGTGTGTGTGTGTGTGTGTGTGTGTGTGTGTGTGTGTGTGTCACGCAGACTGTATTCAGATGCTTTCGGCAGCAGGATGGCGTGAAAGAGCCACTGAGAGCCGAACACACACACACACACACACACACCCGCTCGCTCCCAGAGTCTCGCGCTGAGGAGAGTCAGTCTCATTCCAGCATCAGTCGCGCATCATGGATCTGCGGGGCTCACACACTATTGGAATGATTTTACCGCTGTATCTCATCTTTTACTTCATCACAGGCTCCGTCAGCAAAGGCGAGTATCACGTTATTCATATTATTCGCGGTAATCTGAGGCGAATATTGACTTTTCTGTTGGATCTGTGTCCGCGCGCGGTCCTCTGACCGGAATAACAGCAGCAAGTTGAGGAGGAACTTTGCTTTGTGCCAACCTGAGATGAAACGACTAAATAATCTGATGTTGTTTTATGATTTTAGTTAATGTAGTTTATTATATTATGTTTGGATGATGTATTAATGTATAGTATGGCCATTTAAGAGGGTAATTGTTTCATTAATGCAACAGATAACGTGAAGGTGTTTTACGCATCGAATGCGTTTGATCGAGTTTATACCTATGATCCGGAATATCTGTTATGTGATTTTTTTTATTTCAAATAGTCTCAAAATGAGAGGTTTTGTCTTGATGTAAGTGTGTAGTACACACTAACTCATGTATTTCAATGGGTCGGATGCGCCGCAGCGGTTTGTGGCGACAGGAGAAACACTTGCACTGTTTAATGTCGTGTGTTTTAAGCCTTCGTGTCAAATAGTGGATTAATTATCATCACAATTATGACTGTGAACTTATTCATAATATGTCATATCGATATTATTTACAGTAGGCTATTTAATAAGCATTAATAGCTTAAAATATTAACAAAACGTTAAAAAAAACGTTATTAATAATGAATTATTAACGCGTAGGAACTACTTAATTAAAGGTATCATGTATTTCGTTTGACTACAAAACGCGATCGCGCGTTCGACACTCGACGCGACGCGACGCGACGCAGCTTAAGCTGACGTCCGACGCGCTGCAGATCTACTATAGCTACTGAATTGTCTCCTCCAGTCCGAAATAAAATACTTCTCTGCTGAGAAAAAAACATCTTAAAGGCAAGCCTAGGATGGCTTTCCGCTCAGGCTGGTCTGGTTTTGGACAGTTTTTAGTTGGTCAGGATGTGAGACCTGCTTGCCAATCAGCTAAACACCAGTTTGGCCAAGTGTGGAGAACATGCGAATCATTTAAGGTGTACATATTTTGATATGTCTATAGAAATGTGTGTACTTTGTAACATTATGTGCAAAATTGTTCCTCTGTACTATGCAAGTCACTTTTTATATTAGTGGATTTGTGTTGAAAATAAAGTTGATTTTTTTTATTTCTTTTTTTATACCTATTTCATTACTGCAATCTAGTCTTGATCTTACAGCTGATTGAAACAGAACATCACTGATGTTTAATATGTGAGGCAGGTTTCTGGACCAAAAGCTTTTGAGTGTCGCTTTATTACATTGGGCTTGTATCTGGTATTAGACAGGAATAGTCTTTCTGATTGACAGGTGAATTGACCAATCACAGACTTTAGCGGCGTTTAGGGGTGGATTTATATGAACCACTATGGACCCTTTTCACATTTCCAAAGCAGAAATAATCATAGTTGGTAAACTTCTATCAGGGTAAATGGAAACTACAACAAATATTATATTTTTCTTGCATTTCCATTTGCACTAATAGCAAAAGAAAAATCATCAATGGTGTTTCTATGACTTTACAAAAAAAAATAATAATAATAAAAAGAACATCACTGATGTTTAATATGTGAGGCAGGTTTCTGGACCAAAAGCTTTTGAGTGTCGCTTTATTACATTGGGCTTGTATCTGGTATTAGACAGGAATAGTCTTTCTGATTGACAGGTGAATTGACCAATCACAGACTTTAGCGGCGTTTAGGGGTGGATTTATATGAACCACTATGGACCCTTTTCACATTTCCAAAGCAGAAATAATCATAGTTGGTAAATGGAAACTACAACAAATATTATATTTTTCTTGCATTTCCATTTGCACTAATAGCAAAAGAAAAATCATCAATAGTGTTTCTATGACTTTACAAAAAAAATAAAAAATAATAAAAAAAAAAATCGCGATTAATCATTTGACAGCACTAATATATATATGTGTGTGTGTAATAGCAAAAGAAAAAAAAACCTGTGTATGCATGCATGGAAAGATTGATTACGTTGGTTAAAAGAGAGAACAATGTGAAATTTGCCATCACTTTCCAGCAGTTGCATTAGAAACACTCACACAGCAACATTAACTAGATTTCTAAAAACATAATGCCAGTGTAACCTTACACAAGATATAGTGTTATAAAGTGCATTACATTTTTAAAAATGAAAATAAAAGAAAAACTTTGCTAGATATATCACATTCTGTGAAAAGGGTCCATAATCGACCGGTGCAGAAACCTGTTGAAATAAGTGTACAGTAATGTTGCTTGGTGAAAAACGTCAATAAAATGAGCAGAAATGTGTGTGAGCAGTACTACTGTCCATCCAAAATGAGTTTTCTCATGGTTATATCTAGTTAACCTGTCAGTCTTTGGGAGATGCAGTGACTAGTTCTTTCTTTGAACTGCATCAAACGGGTTCTTGTTAACCGTGATTTGGTTTCTAGGTGAACTGGTACGTCTCTAAACTGGTGTGAGTTGCATAAAGTCAATCAGTCATGTTTGGTTGCATGTGGTTTGCATCAGACGGTCAGTGAAAGGGACTATTACTGAGGTGACTGACTTCAGCAGCATTTATTTTGAGGCTTTCAGCAATATTTGGTCAAGGATTTTGAATCTGGAATGGAGGAATACATCAGAATGAGCTTTACCAGAGTGGATCATGGGGAATTACACTGATGCAGTCTAACACAGAGTGACGGTCGCCACCATAAACACTCGCATCGCTCCAGAGGACAACGCTGACGTCACGCTCTGAGCTCGTGGGTGTTGGTAATGAGATGCATATGTGTTGTAATTGAAACAGATGGTTATGAACTTTGTAAGCCGCTGGCTCTCCGCAGCACGCAGCACTCCAGGATACAATATCTGGGGTGATGGATGCTGAATTCTTTTCTTCTGTCTGCACAGATTGAGGATGCATTAGAAATGAGAGCGCGCTGGTAGCCAGACATAGGCCTACCTTACGCTCGAGTGCTGTGGCGCATCATGCTACAGTAATGATATCTCCACTCCAAGACACTTCAAAACATATCATGGGACCCAAAAAAACTTGGTATTTCCTTGGTGCATTTTTGTTGGTGGTATAGATTTTACTTTTTTTGAAGAAGAAACTGTGTTGCTAGGGTCGTTATTACGGTAATCTGATTGTTAGAATTATTTTAGCATGCTGCTATGTGGTTGCTAGCGTGAGTCTTGCTTCAAGTTTATGTGAAGATATACAGGTACATCTCAAAATTAGAATATCATGAAAACGGTCAATATTTTTTGTCACTCATTTCAGAAAGTGAAACCCATATATTATATACATTCATTACACAGAGTGAAATATTTCAAGCCTTTATTTCTTGAAATTTTGATGATTATGACTTCCAGATAATGAAAACCCAAAATTCAGTGTCTCAGAAAATTAGAATATTACATAAGATCAATAAAAAAAAAATCATATTTTAAACAGAAATGTCAGGCTTCTGAAAGGTATGTTCATTTCTATGCACTCACTACTTGGTTGGGCCTCCTTTGTCTAGGATTCGTCTGTGCGTAGTGGCTCTTGATGCGCTGACGCCAGCCTCAGTCCACTCCTTGTGAAGCTCCCCCAAATTCTTGCTGGTGCACCTTTTCCTACCACACTTTTTCCTTCCACTCAACTTTCTATGAATATGCTTGGATACAGGACTCTGTGAACAACCAGCTTCTTTAGCAATTAACTTTTGTGGCTTACCCTCCTTGTGGAGTCTTCTGGACATCTGTCAAGTCAGCAGTCTTCACCATTATTGTGTAGCCTACTGACCCAGACTGAGAGACCATTTAAAGGCTCAGGACACCTTTGCAGGTGTTTTGAGGTAATTAGCTGATTAGGGTGTGACACCATGACTTTCCAATATTGAACTTTTTCACAATATTCTAATTTTCTGAGACACTGAATTTTGGGTTTTCATTATCTGTAAGCCACGTGAGGGAAAAAAATCAATGATCAGTTGTGGGTTTATATTCTGTCATAAATCACATATTACTTAATCACATCCGTTACTGGAAATGAAATTACTGGTTGAAATGTCCCGATCTCAATAAAGTTTACACACAGAATTAAATCAACATATTTTATGTTCTGTCCATTGCCAATCACTGATATTTCAAGAGTGAATCCCGCATAAATATGCGGATGTCATTCCCAAAACTTTGCAGGGTGTAGCCTATGTGTCCGAAAAACTAAAGTTTCATACAAATTCTGAATGAATTATACCCTAGAAAGTGCGCAAAGCGCGCTCCCTTTATCACTAAAAAGCGTCACTCATCTTCGTTCATCGCGATCTTACAAAGTTCTGTTATAATCAATGAAGCTCTCTAAACTGCACAGTGAATCTCTTATTTACATCGCGTTTGCACTTAGTCATGAGATGATTCACGAGCGTGCAAAACTGCGGCGCTTTCAGCAGTGAGTGAATTCTGACAAAAAGTTTCTGATTGGCCATTGCGTTTAAGAAATCAACAGATATGTCTGTGATTGGTTACACTGCTCAATTTGCCCCCCCCCTAATGTCGATATCTCATGCAACTCCATAACAAATCTCGATGCATAGCCAACCATACGATACATTGAAGATACATATAAAGTAGCTAGCGATACGATACGATTCACCCCTATTACGATGCAGTGCGATCCGATTTAGATTCGATCCGATTCAACACAATGCTATTCGATGCAATGGAAAAAATATGATCGCATTTATTTCTTTGGTTCAGACAGACAGCAAATCATAAATTAACTTATGTGTCTTCTGACTTCTAATGCCTCGAGGCCTGTTTCATAAAACAAGTTTACCAAATAGGCCAGGCTTATTTCAGTTAGTCTGACTTGCTGTCAAATGATTTGGTTCCATAAAACAAATTTAACAAAGATCAAAATCAGTTACTGTGGCAACTTATGCTGGAAAGCTAACCTGGTCCAGGGCAGGCAAACTGTCAGACTAAGCCGTCTGTTTAGCGTGCTTGTGCGCAGCAGCGCTCGTTCACTCGCGTATACCTTGCCCACTCCTGACAGCAAGCAAAATGGATATATCTGCATGACTTTCTAACATTTACAGAGGAAAAATATACTCGTGACATGTCAGTTATGCACTGAGGAAAAACAACGTCTCAAATGCATTAAACAGCACAAATATATTCGCTGTTTGCCATGGTGGATCGATTTGATCCATGATCGACATTAAGGACTGCTTAAAATGAAGCGTCCACAAATTAGTTAGATTGTGTGAACTTACATTGTCGTTTATGGAACTGCTTTAGCCCCAATTGATTTGTTAGGTTATTTCAAGTCAGATTTTAGACTTTAATCCCCGCTTTTCCTCAGGTCTCTGTAGTGTTGTTGTGATACATCATATTCACGCGCAGCGGTGATGAGAGAACGCGCTTGAGAAACAGTTTAGAGAGGAGAAATCAATCTACATATAAAATATTGGTCACTTTCTAAACAATAAAAGTGTAGCCATCCACTAGTAATTATATATAAATAAATTGTTTTTTACAGATGCAAATGCATCGCGATACAAATGCCAACTTGTATCCGATGCACACTTTTTAAACCGATGCATCGTTAACTTTTTTTGCTGATGCAACGAGTGAATCTGTGAATCTTCCCATCCCTTATATACTGGTGCATCTCAGTAAATTAGAATGTCGTGGAAAAGTTCATTTATTTCAGTAATTCAACTCAAACTGTGAAACTCGTGTAATAAATAAATTCAATGCACACAGACTGAAGTAGTTTATTAAACTACTTCAGTCTGTGTGCATTGAATTTATTTAATACACGAGTTTCACAATTTGAGTTGAATTACTGAAATAAATGAACTTTTCCACGACATTCTAATTTATTGAGATGCACCTGTATATATACATATATTATATGCAACCACATAGCAACATCCTAAAATCATTCTAACAATCAGATCACCCTAACACAGTTTCTTATATATATATACATTTGATAATTCTATGGGCATGTAGACAACATGGTTGCATTAAGCATTTTTACTTGGACTTCATTATGTATAAAATAACAGGATGAATAGTGTGTGTATGGATGGATGGATGGATGGATGGATAGATAGATAGATAGTTAGTTAGAGTAGATACTGTATATACACACATACATACATACATACAGTAGTGGCCAAAACTTTGCATCTTATGATGCAGTTTGATATAGAATTCATTCATTTATTCATTCATTCATTCATTCATTCATTCATGTGTTTTAAGAAACTGTGATGCAGGGTGTTGTTAGGATGTTCTAATTGTTTTTTTAGCATGTTGCTATGTGGTTGCTAGGGTGAGACTGGTATGAGACTGATATACATAGAGGTCGCACAGAATCAGTATAAATATATAGATATCAGTTTTACACTTATGTCTTTTAATTTATTACGGTTTTCCTTGCATTCTATTTACATTCCATTAATTTCAAAAGTTACAATATTTTTTGCTTTTTCTTATAGTAACAACACATGTAATTATTCCATGATTTACATGTAGATGATGTGGTTATGTAGATACATTTCAGATTTTTAACAGGATGATAACTGAATATTAAACTATTTTTAGGTGCTTTGATTTGTTTATATATTTACATTTTATTAATGTAATTATACTTTGTATCCAATAATACAATTTGAAAAGAATATTTATTTATTTGTTCAGAAACTGTGATGCTAGGGTCATTGCCAGCGTGTTGCTAAGGCATTCTATTTTTTAAAGCATTTTTTTTGGCATGTTAGCATGTGGTTGCTGTGATCTTCTGAAATATGCATCTTCCTCGTTCAATGTTTATCTGTGGGATTTTTCCACCTGTTTCATCATCCAGCATGTAAAAATTCGGAGATTTATTTATATTTATTTTTATTTATATATTTATGTTTTGTCTTATACAACTTTATAGAGTAGTGTATAGGCCTAGATTTTAAATTTTTTTAAAGGGGTCATATGATGCTGCTAAAAAGAACATTATTTTGTGTATTTGGTGTAATGAAATGTGTTTATGTGGTTTAAGGTTTAAAAAAAACATTATTTTCCACATAATGTACATTATTGTTGCTCCTCTATGCCCCGCCTTTCTCAAACGCGTCGATTTTTACAAAGCTCATCGGTCTGAAAAGCGAGGTGTGCTCTGATTGGCCAGCTATCCAGTGCGTTGTGATTGGCTGAATACCTCAAGCATGTGACGGAAATGTTACGCCCTTTTCCATATTGTGATGCCCTGTCAGGCCGGAGCGACGAGATAAAAACATTAAAACCCATTATAAACCAGGCATTTGTTGCATCCAGTGGGGACATAATTACTGATTATAATGACTTATACTGTCTATTTACGCGTTGCAACATAAAACCATGTCTGCATTTGTGATCGGAGAATCGACAAACAACAAGCGCTACTCCACACTGCTCAAAACTCACGTTTGAATCGTCAGTGGCAAATTCTTTAAATATAAAAAACTTACTTACAGGCTGTGAGTCAGAAGCACCAGACTGTCTTTGCAAAGTTTGAACTGTCCCACTTTATAGAAACCGCCTTTGTGCACAGACGCATTGTAGTCTACTCTCCCAGGATCAGGAAACAGTCCTCCATAAAATGTGCTGCACACATCTGAATATTTTGGTTGAACTGTTCTGGAACAGTGTTGTAAATACAACTTAACCACTGATTTGTAGTTGTGTCCTCTTTTGGAAGGCCAAACAAAGTAGTTTCGCTTTCACAACGAAACACAAGGCGGACTAGAGTGAGCGGCGGCCGGCGGATTCAACGAAGGAGGCTTGCGGCAACCACATGTGATGACTCCGGGCTGGACTCCGCTTCGTCCACGGTGAAAGCCGATCCGGCGATCCACAGCGCGAAGTTGATGTATTTCGTCAGCGACCAGCACGGATCAGCTCCAGGATGACGAAGCGGATATCGTCCTCTTTTGGAAGACCAAACAAAGTAGTTTCGCTTTCACAACGAAACACACAGCGCCTTCACGACATGGCGGCGGCGCAATTTCAAATTTGAAATTGCATCATATGACCACTTTAAAATTTGTAGAAACTGTGATGCTAGGGTCGTTGTCAAGGTGTTCTAATTGTTTTTTAGCATGTTGCTATGTGGTTGTCAGGGTTTTCTGGGTGGTTGCTAGGGTGAGTTCTCCCTCAAGTTTCTGTGATCTTCTGTAATGTGCATCTTTCTCATTCAGTGTGCATCTGTGGGGTTTTACCACCAGACTTTTTCAGAATCTGGGTTTTTTTGTGTGAACATTTGGGCGGCGTTATTAGGGATGTAACGATTCACTCAAGCCATGATTCAATTCGATTCACGATTATTATTTTTTTTAACAAAATTAGATTTAAGACCAATTTTAAATAAATGTATCCTTTTATTATTGCTTGGACAAAATGCTGCACGTTTCTTTGTGAAATTGAAATATAACACTATAATAATATACTAATATAGCACTTGCATATTATTGCTCTTTTGTTGGTTTTGATTGCTTCTATTGTCCTCATTTGAAAGTCGCTTTGGATAAAAGCGTCTGCTAAACAACAAAATTGAAATATAATGTAAATGTAAATAACAAAACTAAATAGAAATTTTAAAACAAGCCCCAAATCAAATAAATAAGTAACAAAAATAAAAGAAATCTCTTCATATAAAAAAATAAGGCTTTGTCTGTGCTCTTAACATTTAAAATTAGAGGCAACCACTGCATTTTAATCACGATCCAAACAAAGATGCTGCATAAATGCAACTCGAGCAGTTTTTAATCTAAATTAGATTGTATAATTT
>NW_015506438.1:92977-102740 GCF_001515645.1 Sinocyclocheilus grahami | reverse complement strand
TGAAACGTGCATTAACCAGGATAACGAGTATGAAACATGCTCCGAGTTGCTTCAGAAAACAAAAAAATAGAGCAACAACAAAAGCATGTTGCTGGAAATGCGTTTATTATTGAAAATGCAAACTGCTTGTCTGCCAGCAGGAGGCGCTGTGAGAGCGGCAGAACTAACGATTTCTCCAGTAACGGCTGTAAACAAAGCAGCTCCGCTCATGAACGCTACTTTATCAGATACAAATGCAAGACAGTCGGTTCCCTTCAGAGATACATTCATATAAAACACCCGCGACGCATTTTGATTTTGAAACGTGCAGTGCTCATGTTTATTCAACGAAGTCAAACGCCACAAATAAATCAATGTATGGGAAACTGGTAATGTATATCGAAATATCGGAAATGTGTTTAAAAATCATATCACCGTTATTGAAAAAAATTATATCGCGATACATATTGATATTGAATTATTGTCCAGCCCTACACTCTTAAAAATAAAGGTGCTTCAGAAGGTTCTTCACACCGATGCCATAGAAGAACCATTTTTGGTTCCACAAAGAACCATTCAGTCAAAGGTTCTTTAAAGAACCATCTCTTTCTTACCTTTTTGTAATCTGAAGAACCTTTTTAGGTAAAGGTTCTTTATGGAACCATTTAGACAAAAAGGTTCTTCTATTGCATCGTGAAGCACCTTTATTTTTAAGAGTGTACGCTGTAAACAAAGCAGCACTGCAAGATGAAAAGAAAAAATACCATATAAACTTCATATAAAGTAAGTTCCCCTCAGACATGCATTCATATAAACTCCTACCCCTAATTGAATCGCGATTTGTTTAGAATCTCAACCGATTTGAATCGTCACATATTTGAATCGATTTTCAACTGGCTCGCGGTTAATCGTTACATCCCTAGGTGTTATGCAATTCCCACACAGTGACGTAGACATATGGGGGCATGTTTAAACGAGGCGTTTTAGGAGGGCGTGGACAAGTCTTAACTTTTATAAAGAATATATCTTTGGATTTTAGACTTTAGTCTTTGCAACTTCAGGGATCTTATCTATGCACGAACAGCTTGTAACACTCCAAAGAGAAAGGAAAATTTTAAATTGCATCATATGACCCCTGTGATGCTAGGGTCATTGTCAAGGTGTTCTAATTGTTTTTAGCATGTTGCTATGTGATTGTCAGGGTTTTCTGGGTGGTTGCTAGGGTGAGTTCTCCCTTAAGTTTCTGTGATCTTCTGTAATGTGCGTCTTTCTCATTCAGTGTGCATCTTGTGGGGTTTTTCCACCTGTTTCATGGTATGCATCTGATCACTTTTTCAGAATCTGGGTTTTTGTACAGTTTGTTCAGCTTTATCTGTATGACCGCCGCTGTTAGCTCCATAAAGCACAAGCCTGAAATATCCTGCTCATGTCCATGTGAGACCCAGAATCAGGCCGCAATCAAAGCCATGCTGGGCTCAGCTGGTTCCTCTGCAAGAAGTGCACTGGACTGATCTTACATGTGCGCTGGGAGTCCACACAAGCCTGTTTACATCCAATGACCCACTTTCACTCTTCATTTTGAAGTCCTTGTGCCCTAAAGAGCCATCAACAAAAGCTTCATTTCTGAAATCACTTCTTTTTTTCTTTTAACCTCCAAGGTAGATTTAGCGGTATATTATTATATCTCGATTTTCAAAATGGACTCAGGGGCTCGCTTGTGTAGTTTCATACTGGAGCACACACTTAAGCATAAAGTCTCTTTAATGGTTCTTTTCAGCAAGGCATTGTGTACTGTTTGAGGCTCTTGAGTTGTTTGTTTGTTTGGAGATGACAACAGCTGTTTCATATTTCATTCTTTAGATTCCCAGAACCAAATTTCTTCAGGTTCTTCAGATCAGTGTTTGGGTTTCTGGGCTTCTTGAAGCACCAGATCATAGATGTTGTCCTAAAGAACTAAAAGTGAAGTGTGGTTTTCAAAAAGAACCATATTACATTATTTATTTAAATATATAATAATTTTTTTTTTGGAAGTGTGACCTGCCGATACCGATTTTTGCCGCTTCTGATTTTCTCCCTAAGAACTATAATTGACAGCATATACAAACAAAAATCTATACCTTTTTTTCAGTGCTATTATTTACATAATAAAATTAATTATTAAACGTTACAATTCCTCCAATCTGGACTAAGCTACAGATGTTCTCTCACTTAAACAACTCTCAAAATAAAGTGCTCAGTGACTGGAAAGAGGTAGAAATGACAACTAACTTAAAATGAGTTGCTGTATATAACAAAACAGATGTACTTTCCCACTGTTTTTTCCCCTAACCTTATTAAATGTGTCATCTTTCACACCAAATTCTTACATTGTTTCAATTAATTCAGTTAGAATAATAGTAAACTGTAGAGTTGTTATCATTCAAATGAAATCATTATCAACAAACTCCATCTTTCCACTGCAGGAAACACAGAAGCTGCATCTGAAGTGGCATTAGATGTATTTACACAGACTATTTGATGAAGCTGGGGTGCCATAAATGCATTTACACCGCAAAATTACAAATGCATAAATAATTTTATAAGATTAATGTTTTAAATAATTTTTAAACATACATAGAAAATGCAGAAACTTTTAAATACGAAACCAAACCACCAGTAGGTGGCAGCAAATTACTGTTTTAATGAGTGAGTAATTTAGACATTCATTCAACCAATTCGTTCAAACGGCTGATTCATTCAGAATCAAGGCAAGTGACTGTTTTAATGAATCGGTTACTGAATCATTGACTCAATCGATTCGTTCAAAAATGAGGATTCATTCAGTAATGAAACACTCGGACACAACAGTTCTGCTGTTTGATTGGAACTATTTTTGTCAATGAAATTGAGCAAAAACAGGCAATATTGTGTCTAAAATATAAGTCACTTAATTTTAACTTCTTGTTTATTGAACTACTATTGTATAAACTTCCACGCCGACAACATGTTTACATGCGGGGTGTGAGTGTAAGTGTCCCTGGCCATTCGATCGTGCATCTCTACTTTTACAGAATTTATATTAATATATACATTACATACATTTTACATGTTTGTGTTTATGATCTTTTACATAACTAATAATATGCTGTAAAATAACATTTTCTATTTTCTTTTCTATTCATTTTCTATACATTTTTACATAAATCTAATTAAATAATATTAATTGTAATAAATGTAGTTTCTAATTTCTTTTCCATTAATATTATTTATTAATAATATTTATTTACTTACTTTAGGGTTGGGCCGATAGACGATGTGAAGACCCACCCACCCCCTCAATCCGCTGCATCCCAATACTGTGTTCGGAAAGAAAATTACGTGTATACGGAACCTCTAAAGGGAATAAATAAATAAAGGGAAAATATAGCCTATATTTCAGTAATTTCTCTCACAGTTATTTAATGGGATAATTAAACTATATAAATTGCGGGAATCATAGAGCCGCTATTATGCCTGGCATTGAAACTGCTTTTGAATGCACGATCGCTTTTTAGTTTCACTTTCACTTTCGAGATTCGCAATCGCACGCACTCTGTTTATACTATGGAGCAGCAGTACTTACCACACATTTTACAAGATTAGATGTTTGTCAGTGGTGCTCAGGATCTGCAAATCATTCGCCATCGTCTCTCCTTTCTCTGTTTATGTGGTAAGTGAACTTTTATGTACTGTAATGTAACAGGCAACTGTTAGCAAACGTTATTTGTTTTCCGTGCCCTTCTGAATATGGATTCACTCTTTGGGCACAACCCCTAACTCCACATCCCCCCGATGTCACTGTTAATCGCGATTTTTCACTGTAGACATCGTCCGACATATAATGTATAATATAATCAATATATAATATAAGAATATGATTTTATGTATAAATGTACGTTTTCCACATTTATAATATAATTTACATATTTATTTTTGTTTACTTATTTTTACATAAATCTACATAATATATACATTTTACATTTTAAAATTATATTTACATAATATTTATTATTTATATTTATTTATTGCGTTCCAATTCAATACAGTTCTCATTGCATTCTATTTACATTAAATTCATTGTCATAGTCACAATATTTTGTGCTTTTTCTTATATGCGTTTTTCTTTATTATTGTGCTATTTCTGTAATTGGCATGTAGACAGTGTTGTTATGCTGATACATTTACACAATGGAATTGCATTTATATAAAATTTATATTAAATGACAGAAATGACTATAATAGAATATCAAGGTTTCTTTTTAGAAGTTCGGGAGAACATTTAAAGATGGTTTTTGAATTACCATCTTGTAATTATTTTTGGCTGTATGAGGTTTTTTAGGTACTCTTTGGTTTCTTGGAGATGAAAACGTTTTTTGATGTTTCATAGGTTCTTCAGATTCCCTTTTTTGGTTTCCTTGTTCTCAGAAAGCGTTTTATTCTGAAGAACTGGAGATTAAAAAGCTCTTTCTGAGGCTTATAAAGGTTCTTGTGCTTCATCAGGCTGTAAAACACGTTTCGATCCCTTATTTAACAGCGTATAAGCTCTCGTATGGTGTGATAGTATTTCTTTTTTGACACTCTGCCTTTGTTTACCTATTTGAAATAGTAATAGGCCCAGAAATGTGACTGTTACTAATACAGATGACAAATACAGCGGTCAGTGAATTAACAGAGTAGTGCAGCAGCAGTTTTTTCACATTATGCCCAGGCTGTTTATTCTGCCAAGGCATTTATATTCAGCACCGAGGCAGACTGGTGAGATCTGGGGCTCAAAATCCACCTGCCAATCACGTCTAAACACTCAGTGTCTGCTAAGCATATCAGGAGGCTTTCCCTATCTGATCTCGGGTCAGAAAGACTGACATCCCCTACTACGTTATCTTTACTTCCAGGTCGTTTATCATTGCTGAAAGCTGGTCCGGAGGCATTGAAGTGTTCAATTTAATCATGACTGTGTGGCTGCTTACTCTTGGCGGTGTCGTGCGCGTTATGATAAAACTGAGCTGCCACCAGAGTGTCGTGGAAGCGTAGTCATAATTGTGAAGTATGTCGCCATGTCTTTGTTAAAAACGGCCAGCAGAATCAATTAAAGAGCAGGAAGAAAGGAGATGGCAAGCGAGGGATGGAGTTTGGCTGGATTTCAGTTCCTCTAGATGTTGGGAAGTGGGTTGTGCTGAAGAATGGTAACATGAGGGATAAACCTCGTCTTTAAAGGTGAAGTGTGCACATTTCTAATGTTTCAATAGTTGCAAAAAATATATATAAAATGACACGATAATTGACTATAGAGCATTATTTTTAAGGGAAGCTTTAAAGATCTCACCCAGCTAACGGAATGTTCTGTTAAAGTTTTCTCAAAGTTATAAACAAACATTCTTCCAGTAACGTTAATAGAATGTTCGTTCAGAGTTATCTGTTCTTTAATAATGTTCTGAAAATGTTATTTATACATAATGTATACATCGTTTTAGTTGGATGTTTATCAAACATTTTTTAAATGTCATTTGTTTCAGAATGTTTAGAGAACATTCCCAGAATGTTTGCAAAATCCTTTAATGTTATGACCAAGAAAAAACATTTTTAAAACATAAATTTTAGGACGTTCAGAAAACATTTAGGGGGGAAAAAAATGTCATAACTTACTGGGAACATTAACAAAGCATTCTTAGAGCGTTTTTGTCTTGCGACGCTCTTTGGTTTGGTGTTTCTAAAGAACTAGAGGATAAAAACGTCTTTTTGAGATGTTTAAAACGTTCTCCTATTCCATCAGGCTGTAAAATCCCAGTTAAATCCACATTTTTAATGTTTATATAGTTGTCAAATCATATATAAAATGACATGATAATGATTAAATATCGATCTTTATTAGCAGATTAGAAGAACCTTTAAAGATCTTATGGTTATTAAATTATTCCAGCATATCAGAATGATTTCTGAAGATCATGTGACACTGAAGACTGGAGTAATGATGCTGAAAATACAGCTGTGCATCGCAGAACTAAATTACATTTTAAAAGATATTCACATAGAAAACCGTTAATTTAAATTGTAATAATATTTCACAATTTTACTGTCTTTACTGTATTGAGCAAATAAAGAGACTTTTTTTAGAAACATTAAATATCTTACCAATTTAAATGCGGATTTACTGTATGTATATACACACAAATCTTAATGTTTAAGCATATAACGATATTCTACGGAATTTTGTGCTTCTAATTTTATAGCAACAGTTTGGACAGGACCCAGGACAATTTGATTGACAGGAGATTTGTACTCATGGAAATTACTAAAATAGTCAAACCTGTTCATTAGAATGGGGTGTCCCAATACTTTTGGCAATATAGTGTATATATGCATATATAAAATACATCATAAGGTCTAAGACAATCAAAAATTGTTGTGCATATGTATTAGGGCTGCCACTAAAGACTGTTTTTATTTCGATTAATCTATCGACTAATTTATCGATTAATCTAAACGATTAATTTCCCACAAAAAAACAACAACAATTTTACTTAAGAATATTTTATTAAACTATATTTCATTAAACCAAATGAAATCCAAAAGTAAAAAAGTAAAGTGCAAGAAGCAAGTGTCCAACTCATAGTCCAAATCACTGAAATCAAAGTTCAGTATTATAGTGTAAGAATGACAACATATCCACGTGTTCTAGTCTACTAATAATACAATTATAGTCAAAAAACACTTTTTAAAGGAGTATTTACCAGAAATATTATTTACCAGAATTTATTTAGGAGAAAAATGTAAATATGCAGTATTTCTGAAAAAAATTTATACTTTTTTTTTTTTAATAAATAAAATCAATTATTTGGAGATGCTTTTGATTATTAAAATTTAATATAATGTATTATAAACAATAGAGCTAATGTACATTACGCATTACAACAAAGGCCTGTAGAGGGCGCCAACGGCCTGACGATTGTTTTTACACATTACTGTGCGATCTAATACTTGTTTAATATTAACCAAGCACCATTTCATTCAAATGTCCACTTAATCTTTAATATTTGGCCATTTCTTTAGGACAGAAATGCTATAGCCACTGTAATTAAATGAATATATGGACATCAAAACGTGTAAACTCAGAGTGAGTGTTTGAGCTTTTATTTTATAAACCGCGATGTATTCTCCTGAGTTTGCGTAGATTTATAAATGATTTACCTTACAAATCTGATGAAATGGCGCATGTTGCGTTCCCAGATGAACGTTATAATAAACCCAAATTCACAACAACACACAGAGATGGAGTTTGAGACGCTCCACACATGATGATAACAGTTCCTGTGGAACTACTGTGAACGGAGCCGCTGTGTGACGCATGTACTTAACCTACATGCATGTAAATAATTAAAGCGCATATACTGTATTAGAATGGCATTGCATATAATTATTTAATTAAATCGTAACATTTGTGAATTCACAATTATGCTTAATTATCATTTTTAAATGGGTTTAATATATCATGCAGCCTTGGAAAACAGACTAAAAAGGTGTTTCATACGTTCTCGTCCGTGAAATGCGCCACTTCCGGTATTTTGCCGGTTAGCGTTCCCAGATGAACGTTATAATAAACCCAAATTCACAACAACACACAGAGATGGAGTTTGAGACGCTCCACACGTGATGATAACAGTTCCTGTGGAACTACTGTGAACGGAGCCGCTGTGTGACGCATGTACTTAACCTACACGCATGTAATTAATTAAAGCGCATATACTGTATTAGAACTGCATTGCATATAATTGTTTAATTAAATCGTAACATTTGTGAATTCACAATTATGCTTAATTATCATTTTTAAATGGGTTTAATATATCATGCAGCCTTGGAAAACAGACTAAAAATGTGTTTCATACGTTCTCGTCCGTGAAATGCACCACTTCCGGTATTTTGCCGGTTAGTCGACGTGAGCAAAATGAAGTCGAGGATTTAAAAAAATCGAATAGTCGAATAAAATCGACGAATCGCGACAGCCCTAATATGTATATTTTATGTGTTTTGTATGTTGTATAGACAGTTTTGTGTGAGTATATGATTCTTTATGGTGTCTTTTGGAGCTTGACAGTCATTGTCATTATGACTTGTTGTTGTATATAAAAGAACGGCATAAATGTCCTTTTAAAAAAAAGCCTCCTGTGGCGTCTCACAGAACAAGATAACAGCATGTGGGACGGGAGCGAGTAAATAAAGTCACAGTTTTCATTTTGAAGTGAACTATTCCTTTAAATGTGCTCCATGTTATATATCAGCAGCCTCAAACTCTCGCTAATAGACACTCTCAGACGTGCCCTTGAAGGAGAACAGATAAAACACAACAAAATCGACAGCGGGACGCTGCAGGAGGAGCAACTCCCGAGCCGTGTCACATTCTACAGGCGTATTTCATTTCACTCTTCAGTGCTTCCCCTGTGGCGGGGTGGGAACACAGAGTGACCTGCCAGCAAACTAGGTCAAAGGCGAAGCGTGCACCTTTTCACCCATGAAGAAAGCAGCTAATCAGATATTTCTCACCCTTGAGATTCCGAGTTCCAGTAGTTTGGCGTCGGGCATCTGAATGTGGCTTTCCCCCGTGAGCGCAGTGAAAGTGATTAGTTGTCGGTAATGGAGGGGAATGGTTTTAGTGACACGGCTTGACCTGCCTGCTATCTACACACACACAGATCCGCCCACAAATAAGCACTTCGTAAATTGTTTATCTGCCTGTGGTTACGCTTTCTGATGTTGCTCAAGTGGTTGGAAGACTCCATGATATCAAGAGTTTTGTGGATTTCAGTCTGTCTGTTAATATATATTGTGTATATAGTATGCAGATTTTCTGTATGCATAGAAAAGCTGAATGATCAACTGCATTCTCTGCAACTATATAGCCTGTCCACAATGTGTGCAATACTGTATCCCACAATGCACTTGACTTGTCCTTTCACTTCAAGTGTTGTGAATATCAGCTGTGATTTTATAACAACATCCTGATTGATTATTTAATTAATCAGTTTTTTTCTTTAATACATAATAATAATAATAATAATAATAATACATTTATTATTGATGTTATGTATTTTTTTACATATAAAGAAAATATTATTTATTTATCTAATACACGTATTTATATATTTTTATTTACATAGGCCTAAATATAAAAATAATTTGTATATATTTGCCTGTTTTTTTTTGTTTTTTTTTACGTAAATATGCATTTCATATAATTTCTTACATAAATATAAATATATATTTATTCAAATGTTTTTGTATTTTCTATTTGTATTATGTACACAAATATAAACAAGGATATTTAGTTATTTTGTACATAAATATAATTAAATACCTTTTTTTTACATAAATATGAAGCTCATATTGTTTTTACATAAATATAAATAATAATATTTACTTATTTAAATATACTATATGGATAAAAGTATTGGGACTGTTCTAATGAACAGGTTTGACTACTTATAGTAATTTCCATGAGTACAAATCTTAATGCTAAAGCATGTAATGATATTCTAGGGAATTGTGTTCTTCTAATTTTATAGCAACAGTTTGGACAGGACTAGGGATGGGTATCGTTAAGGTTTTATCGGTATTACTACTCTTACCGATACTGCTTATCGATTCGGTGTGTTAACGGAATTCTTATCGGTACTTTTTGTTTTATTTATATATATATATATATATATATGACAAATTAAGAGCTGAATTAACATTGATTTATATTCTGAAATGTAAAATAAATATTTAATGAAAT
>NW_015506438.1:77138-92879 GCF_001515645.1 Sinocyclocheilus grahami | reverse complement strand
TGTTTTTTTTTTTTTATATATATATATATATATATATATATATATATATATATATATATATATATAAAATCCATATTTTTGTGCACTCACGATAAAAAAACACATCGCGCTTTTGTGAAATAATGAAGGCAAACAGTATGCGCTTTCTGCCATCTCAGTCTGTGAACTTAACTACGAAACTACGAACGTTGTTACATTCCTTCCTCCCAGGTTTCGGCACCAATGTAACAACGTTCGTAGTTCGGGAAGAAGGAGGCGGGAACCGGCGGACATTTAAACAATTTAATAAAATAAACAAACACAAAACGAAAGTAAAGCGGCAGCCCCTCGCGGACGACTGCCGCACACAAAACAAAATAAAATCCAGGCCTGTTCCTCTCTCGTCCAACACTGTCGTCACTCCTCCTTTTATCCTTCCGGAGCTCCTCCGTGGGACTCGAGACCGGTGAGTGGTGCGGGTGTCGCTCATTATCAATTACTCCACTTCCCACGGCTCTCGGCCCCGCCCCCACTCGTCACAAGCACTTATTAGGCTATGTGGGCAATTAAAGGCTCATAATAATGATTTAAATGGTTTATTAATAAACGTGTGATTAGTTGACTAACGCTTAAAATTAACGACTACTAGTCGACCAGAAAAATCCTTAGTCGAGGACAGCCCTATTGGAAATTATTTATTTGTAGGATGATGCTGTACCTGACATTGACAGTCAGTTTAGTGGCATCAGCATAATACTGTTGGACGCATTTATCATTGTGTACATACTGTGTCAGTATATAAAAAAACAGAAGGTAGTACAGAGCATACACAGTAGGATGCTATTCATTGGGAACACAACCGTGCTCCCATATGCATTAGTGGGTTGTTTGTTTGTTTACTTGCTTACAGCCAGCGAAGTTTGCTGAATTTCATTGCGAGTCTGGCTCCCAGCGGAGCGTCTGACTCATGTTTACTACGCTGCTGATGTCACTCGCTCAGATGAGGACTCGTATATCACTGGCCTTCATGACAGCAGCTCATTAGTAGTTAAAATAAGCAATTACAACATGCATGTCAAGAAAATTTATGTTTAATGTGATTTCCCCTCCGAGGGTGTCCGTCCATTAAGAAACTCGGCATTCATCACACAGATCCTCCTGTCAGGGATTATCATTTATAATAAGGGCTTCTCAAGCTTACAGACCCCTGCAAGAATCAGACGGCTTCATTTGAGGAGTCACGGCTCCTTAGTATGCAGATAAAACAGCACGAGATGAAACGCGTCCCTGGAGGACCAACATGAGCGTGTAGAAGTAGCTTGGGCTTTATGTTCCACTCGCACTGCAGCTTTTAGAAATGATACATTTAAAAATCTGTGTTCTATTGAGAACCAGCCTGATGTCACTGGAGAACCTTTGATGCTCCACAAAGAACTTCTCGTTCTCTCTAGGTGTTTAGGAAAACAGTCTGGTGCTTTAAAGATCAGAGAAGCCAAAACATTGATCTGAAGAACTACATGAAGTACTAAATAATCAAACATCAAGAATCTTTTCATCTACAACGGGGATGCTGGGGCTAGTTGTCATACTTTTTAATCTAGTCAATTATTTATTTATTTTCCAGTTGCATTTATTTTCTAAAGTCTTGAATACAAAAAAAAAATGCTGTGTTTAACACACGTTGACCCCTCTTAGTGGGGCATGTTGTCTTGCAATATGAAGTAAGCAGTTTATTGACACTGAATTGAGCATACATTTTACTATAAATATGATGCTGTTTAAATATGCAATATATTTAATTAAATAATGTTATTTATTTAGTTAGTTAAAATGTGCTATAGGCTATTTAATGGCTTTTCAGCAGAATATAAACATTTTATTATAATATGATGTCATTATGTGTGTGTGTGTGTGTGTGTGTGTGTGTATATATATATATATAGTGTATATACAGTATATGCAGTGTGTATTAATAGTAATTTTAATTTTTTTTAATTCAATTTTTTCAAACATAAAATTTTAATACAATTTTTAAATGATTTTTAAAATGTATTATAGTCTGTTTAATGCCTATTTAGCAAAATCTAAACATCTAAAATGTAAATCAAAATAAAGACAATATATCTGATTAAATAATATTAATAGTATTTATTTGAAAAAATTTTTTTTATTAATTTTAAAATGTATTATAGTGAATTTAATGGCTATTTAGCAAGATCTAAACATTTAAAAAATATGATGCTATTTAAATATATATATATATATATATTAGGCATGGGCCGGTTTGAGATTTTGACGGTATGAAAACCTTAAGCAAAAATATCACAGTTTCACGGTATCACGGTATTGTCGTTACAGCTCTAAAATGTGTTATTTTTAAATGACTGGGTAAAAAATTATAATAATTTCCCGCTGAACACAATATATTTAGTTTTTGAGCAACATACAGAATATTAGGAACAGCAGAATTTGTTTATTTTTTCTTTTATTTGTTTCCTAAAAAGAAGAAAAATAAAGACTGACATCTTTAATTAACCTAAATCTGTAATTACAGTTATTTAATTTTAGTTATATAATTCATATATATTTCATTTATATCATTTCATATCATTTAGTTATATAATTTCATTATATACATAATTGCATACATATACATAATTTGATTTAATAACAACCCAATTTGAAGCAAAAACAGAATGTTCTGGCTAGCTTTGTGAAATTATACTACTTGCCTGAACGAAGCAAACAGCAGAAGCTCTGAATGAGATGCAGATTCACTCTCTGACAGCAGGAGGCGCTTCTGGAGCACCAGATACGGCGTTTCCTTGGTTACCGCTGTAAACAGCGTTTACAGACTTCATATTTTCACATAAATGACATTTTGGAAAACGATTGCATTGCAGCGCAGTTAGTGCAAGTCCAGAACAGAGACGAGTTGCTTGCAATAAGACAAAAAACGACCGGTTGCCGATCGCGTAAGTTCCAGGGGAAGCTTCTTAAGCTCGTCCATCCTACACACACGTGACTGACCGCTCGCTCGCACCAATAGGAGGAGGGTCGTGTTACTCTCTAATTTACTTTTTTATCAGTTCTTGTTTTCAGATAAATTACAGATATATTGTGTGCAGATTATAATACATGTATATTTATACAGATATTATATATTACATGTATATTTATACAGATATTATATATATATATATATATATATATATATATATATATATATATATATATATATATATATATATATATATATATGTATACATATATAAATAATATCTGATTAAATAATATTAATAGTATTTATTTATTTGAAATGACATTTTTAAATGAATTTTGTAATGATTACAAATGTCATGATGAAAACTGTAGTGTGTAATGAATTACACATTTTAGATTACTTTTTGATTCCTAACTTGTTTATCACATAGATTTACACAAGATTATTCTGTACTGTATTGATATAAAAATACAAAAAGAAAGAAAATGTGTTCCATTCTTTGTTATAAACAACATAAAGTACATTAAACATTGTTAAGTCGGAGTTTCACTGACTGGGGTTCATGTAATTATTTTACATTGGATTACATGTAATCTGTTACTAACCAGCACTGATAAATTGCTCTAATGCAAATATGACAACTTGCCCCGACCTGTCATCCTAAAAAAAAAAAACAGTCCAACCTCTCAGTTCAGATTCACATTCATAAAACAGTTACTGTTGATAGAGAAAACGTTGTGTGATTGCACTTTTGACTGAAAACCTGCTAGTTACTGAGATAAAGACTCTGTGACAACTAGCCCCGGTGTCCCCTATATAGTGAAAAAGAAAAGGGTTGATCATCTTTTGTCAGTCTGAAGTGTTGCACAGACCCACTGAAGGACTTTTAAGCGTGTATTTCCAGTATCATGTGACTTTCTTTGCAGCATTTTGGTTTAAAAATAGCATGACGCAAGCGAGCGGTAGATCCAGAAGAAAATGACTTAACGCCACACGTTTGATCAAGAAGGCTTTCAGAAGTCACACAGTCTCAGGCATCCGTATAAACCCAGAAAACACATACTACCATCCGCGGATCAGTTTATGATAATCTCAGCTGTAGTGCTGAATTATGAATGCTGCAGAAATGTGAATTTCTGTGTAGAGTTTCAGGCCATATCTGACTGGCTTTTGAGTCAGAAACAGTCGCATGCAGCAGTGCGGGGAAATTTCCACCTTCTGGACCATAAAACGGGTTAGCTTCACGATGCCATAGAAGAACCTTTTTGTCTAAATGGTTCCATAAAGAACCTTTAACATCTGAAGAACCTTTCTGTTTCACAAAAGGTTCTTTGTGGCGAAAGAAGGTTCTTCAGATTATAAAAAGGTAAGAAAGAGATGGTTCTTTAAAGAACTTTTGACTGAATGGTTCTTTGTGGAACCAAAAATGGTTCTTCTATGGCATCGCTTGAAGAACCTTTTGAAGCACCTTTATTTTTAAGAGTGTACAGTGATAAAACCAGTCATTCAGGGTCAAGCATGTGTTTGTATGTCTGTGTGTATTCCTCACACATTCTCCCCAAGGGCCATGTTAGTATGAGTCACGCACATACATGGGTAATTCCAGATGAAAGACAGTAGATAGCTCTGTCCTGCAGATCTGGACTGCTTTAATGAGCTGATAGGCAAATCTGTTGCTGGTTAAAGATTAAACGCTCTCCAGGGCAGCACACCTCTTATCTCAGCAGTAGGCTGCAGCATAACGGAGCCACCGGGATTATTGCCTCTGTGTGTGTTTACGCATGGTCAGGTCAGAAGTGGGCTGCTCACTAGAGCCCTTGTGTGCTTTGTTATGCTGTGGCCTGTGCCTGTGATTGTGTCTAAAAGGCAGCGGCTCGACAGTGTTCACATTACGGCGGATCAGCAGAGGAACTTTATCTCCAGAGCTTCACTGAGAGTTCATTTCACTAGTAGGCCTATTTCACCATTTTATTTGATAAAAACTGTTGTCATATAATATAGAAAAGTCTTCATGGGAGCCCTTCAAAATAACATTTGGTTTAACTTCAAAAAACTGTGACAGAAATGTGTTACTATTGTACAGTGTAATGTACTCCTCAAAGTAGCCTAATAATAATGATAAAATTATTATATCTTTATTTTTTTCTTCCATAATTTTAATAGGAATCCTCTGCGGTGAGGCACTTTGTTTGCCAAAAGAATAAAAGGAATTGTTACATTTTAATTTGAAATATCACGGTTTCACTGTATCACGGTATTGTCGTTACAGCTCTAAAATGTGTTATTTTTAAATGACTGGGTAAAAAATTATAATAATTTCCCGCTGAACACAATATATTTAGTTTTTGAGCAACATACAGAATATTAGGAACAGCAGAATTTGTTTATTTTTTCTTTTATTTGTTTCCTAAAAAGAAGAAAAATAAAGACTGACATCTTTAATTAACCTAAATCTGTAATTACAGTTATTTAATTTTAGTTATATAATTCATATATATTTCATTTATATCATTTCATATCATTTAGTTATATAATTTCATTATATACATAATTGCATACATATACATAATTTGATTTAATAACAACCCAATTTGAAGCAAAAACAGAATGTTCTGGCTAGCTTTGTGAAATTATACTACTTGCCTGAACGAAGCAAACAGCAGAAGCTCTGAATGAGATGCAGATTCACTCTCTGACAGCAGGAGGCGCTTCTGGAGCACCAGATACGGCGTTTCCTTGGTTACCGCTGTAAACAGCGTTTACAGACTTCATATTTTCACATAAATGACATTTTGGAAAACGATTGCATTATTATATGCATTGCAACACAAGTCCAGAACAGAGATCGGCTGCAATAAAACAATAAACGGCCGGTTGCCGATCGCGTAAGTTCCAGAGGAAGCTCCTTCGGCCATCCTACACACACGTGACTGACCGCTCGCTCGCCCCAATAGGAGGAGGGTCGTGTTACTCTCTACACTGCACTCAACCTGAGGGATTCCTACACTTTCAGTCTTTGAGGAGACATGATAAACAACGCATACCGCAGGAACGGTATAACGGTCGTCCAACCACTTGTCATGTAGATACCATTGCAAGATCCAATAAATTCCCAATGTGTAAAATCAAATTAGGCCCTACATTTTTCTCGTTGAATATTTTGAAATACATCACATTACAAATACAATGGGTAGCAAATGAAGTTTTAATTTGGCTTTAAGCTGAACCAAGCAATAATGCAGTATTTTCAATGTCTCATGGGCTGGGTCTTGATGATTTCATTGTGTTTTCAGCACTATGCAGTACATCCTAGCAACACTATGTTACAGACAACATGAGCTATAGTACATTCTTGAAGCCGGGAACTGGAAATTGGAAGCAGTCGTGTCGAGGGAACAGTAATTTGACAAGAACTTTAGTCTACAATATACTCTATCATCCCTAAAGTATAATCTCGAGTGGGAGAGTTTTGCCTGTTTTGCCATCTTCATGCCTTGCATAGCATCTTCAAATAGAAAAACAGACTCTTTTTTTATTGTAACATATGAGTTCTACAATAACAAGCCTACAATGCTAGCTGAATACTGAGTATGATTGCTGCAAGTAAGCTTTCGAGCAGATGTTACAGCCTAATGGGACCAGCGTCATCAGAAGAGATGTATTTGTTTTCAGTTGTCATTGTCTGAACAAGTTCTCTTTCATTTCATTTTGTCTGGTCGGGAATCACAAAGGCTTTGTGCTGAGGTGGCAACCTTGGACAGATTTCATTTGAGTTCTCTTTGACGTTTTGGTTTCGCCTGCAATACGGCCAAGGGGTAATCAATCAACAAAATAAAGGAAATGAAAAAAAGTACCAAACGTTAGGAAATGAATCCAATGCAAGGCAAGACAAGACTATTGAGACGCTTGGCAGCTAAAAAAGGCAACTGTTTATGCGAGAGTATCAACACCGAGAGAAGTCCTATGCCACACACAGTGTGTTTTGACTGAACATAAGCTCATGAATGAAAAGGTAAACAGTATAAAACGTGAGAGCTGATTCTGACATGAAGTGTCTTTAGAGGAAACAGTGCATAGTGTCGAGAAATAACTTTCTCAGTGTGTACTTGATTACTGTGGGTTGCTTAGTCTCATCTGCTGACATTACCCTCAGCTAGATAACTGTAAAGGTTGAGGTTTAGAAAATGGAAATTTCTCTTTTCTTCTATCTGCAGCTACTAAATATTTGGTTTACAGTTTGAATAAAGAACTGAAAAGGTAAATTTACACATTTGGCAGACGCTTTTATACAAAGCAACTTACATTGCTTTCAAGATACACATTTACTTTTTTATCAGTTCTTGTTTTCAGATAAATTACAGATATATTGTGTGCAGATTATAATACATGTATATTTATACAGATATTATATATTACATGTATATTTATACAGATATTATATATATATATATATATATATATATATATATATATATATATATATATATATATATATATATATATATATATGTATACATATATAAATAATATCTGATTAAATAATATTAATAGTATTTATTTATTTGAAATGACATTTTTAAATGAATTTTGTAATGATTACAAATGTCATGATGAAAACTGTAGTGTGTAATGAATTACACATTTTAGATTACTTTTTGATTCCTAACTTGTTTATCACATAGATTTACACAAGATTATTCTGTACTGTATTGATATAAAAATACAAAAAGAAAGAAAATGTGTTCCATTCTTTGTTATAAACAACATAAAGTACATTAAACATTGTTAAGTCGGAGTTTCACTGACTGGGGTTCATGTAATTATTTTACATTGGATTACATGTAATCTGTTACTAACCAGCACTGATAAATTGCTCTAATGCAAATATGACAACTTGCCCCGACCTGTCATCCTAAAAAAAAAAAACAGTCCAACCTCTCAGTTCAGATTCACATTCATAAAACAGTTACTGTTGATAGAGAAAACGTTGTGTGATTGCACTTTTGACTGAAAACCTGCTAGTTACTGAGATAAAGACTCTGTGACAACTAGCCCCGGTGTCCCCTATATAGTGAAAAAGAAAAGGGTTGATCATCTTTTGTCAGTCTGAAGTGTTGCACAGACCCACTGAAGGACTTTTAAGCGTGTATTTCCAGTATCATGTGACTTTCTTTGCAGCATTTTGGTTTAAAAATAGCATGACGCAAGCGAGCGGTAGATCCAGAAGAAAATGACTTAACGCCACACGTTTGATCAAGAAGGCTTTCAGAAGTCACACAGTCTCAGGCATCCGTATAAACCCAGAAAACACATACTACCATCCGCGGATCAGTTTATGATAATCTCAGCTGTAGTGCTGAATTATGAATGCTGCAGAAATGTGAATTTCTGTGTAGAGTTTCAGGCCATATCTGACTGGCTTTTGAGTCAGAAACAGTCGCATGCAGCAGTGCGGGGAAATTTCCACCTTCTGGACCATAAAACGGGTTAAACCTCCGCTGAGCTGAACACACACCTAGATATATTGAGTTACAAAGCAATTCTCTTTGCTAACTTGTACCAGCAGCGTCAATTAATATGTATCCATTGCGTAATTCATATGTACTGCATAGCAGAGGAAATGAAGAAGCAGATGGAAAATGTCTTAGTCAATCTTAAGTTTCTCTCCGTGATCATATCAAAGCAGTTTTGATGCTAGAAAAAAAATGCCACAGAAGTGTGAGAACAATGCATTCATATGGACAGAATGGTGAAACATGGAATGCATTGTCTCATATGCATTTCTTTATGCATGTAATTGATGTTTGTTTATTTTTTTATGTTTTTATTTTAAACATGAATATTTTATTCATTATTATTGATTTTATTTTTAATATAAATGTTTCATTTTATTTTATTTTGATGCTGTATGGTATTTCATTTCATTTCATATTTTGATGTGTTGTAGTGGACTGTTGATTTGTACTGGAATTAACTATATCAATTAATATTTATCAAATGCATGCATAATGTGCTGCATTTTACTTTTGTTTGTTTTAAATATCAATATTTGTTTCTGCATGTAATTGATGTTTGTTTATTTTTTTATGTTTTTATTTTAAACATGAATATTTTATTTTTAATATAAATGTTTCATTTTATTTTATTTTGATGCTGTATGGTATTTAATTTCATATTTTGATGTGTTGTAGTGGACTGTTGATTTGTACTGGAATTAACTATATCAATTAATATTTATCAAATGCATGCATAATGTGCTGCATTTTACTTTTGTTTGTTTTAAATATCAATATTTGTTTGTTTGTTTGTTTGTTCAAATGAATGTTTTGTAGTGGACTATCCACTGCATACTTCAAATGTGCTGCATTTTTAATTTTGTTTGTGTAAAAAAACAGTATTTTATTAATAATAATAATACTAATAATAATTTTTGTTTTAAAAATAAATATTTATTTATTTTCAAATGGATGTGTTGTAGTAAACTATAAATTAATATTTATTAGTACTGTCAAATGATTAATCACAATTAATCGCATCCAAAATAAAAAATTTAGTTTACATATATTTAAGTTGTTTTTTTTGACATACTATATGTTTGTGTACTGTGTATATTTATTATGCATATATAAATATACACATGCATGCATATTTTTAAGAAAAATGTTGTTTATATATTCAATATATATGAATATAAATATATACATGTAAATATTTTAAATATATATACTGTATGTGTGTATTTGTATATACATAATAAATATATACAGTACACACATATTATGTAAACAAAAACTTTTATTTTGGACGCGATTAGTCGCGATTAATCATTTGACAGCAATAATACAGTATTGTGTTGTTAGTGGACGCTTTGTGAACTTAAATCGGCATTTAACAATATAAACTTATCCGTTGCATACTTCATATGTACTGCATAGCAGAGGGAATTAAGGAGCAGATGGAAAATGTCTCTCTCAGTAGTGATATCAAAGCAGTTTTAATGCTGAAAAAATACGTCACAGAAGCATGAAAACAATGCATTGATATGGACAGAATAATAAAACATGGAGTGCATTGTCTCATATGCATTTTTTCTTTATGCATGTAATTGATGTTTGTTTCATGCATGTTGCGGCATCCAAGCACGTCTCCATATAAAATGCATGACGCTCTTGTCTCGCTGCTGTATTTATGTATTATGCATGGCTAGTCGTCACAGGGATGCGTCTTGGCGTTCGTGCCCACCTTGTTAGATAACGTTGCTTTGAGTTAATCTGATGGCCGCTGATGTTTTCTGATGTCTCTACCCTCATTGTGCTTCGCCGTGTCTTAGAAGGGAATCTGTCATCATGACATTTTTCCTTAATTGTTTTGCATTGTTAAACAGAATAATTCTGCGCAGCTGAAGGCTGCATTGTGGCCCGGCTGTCAGGTGTGTTTACCCGAGATAAAGGCTCGGATCAAAGGCAGATGCGCAGCCGCTGACGCGCTGACAGTGTGCTGCTCGGGGAGTTTGCTCAGTAGTTTCTGTGTAAGTTTGAATAAATAATGGGGGCAGATTGGATGTAGCCTCTCATCAGATCGTGCGGCATTAGTCAGTGAGTCGCAGAGCTCTGGCAGCTCTCAGACGCACAGGGGTTTGGACGTATCATGGAGTTTAACAGGTTGAGTCTTCAGAAGCGTGAGACAGATGCAGTGACACACGGTTAATGCTGCTTCAGCTCTTACTGTCCAACTCTTCAGTGAGATCTCCATAATGCTCTGCATCTCTAGAAACCAGCACGTTCTATGACTTTTTGGACACAATACCATGGTATTTGAGAAGTACCTTGGTGTATCATATAAATACCATAGTATGTGACAGTGGTAATCGATGTGGTGTGCTCTGAATTTTCATGATTTTAAGATAACCTTTTGATCTAAAGGCTTCTGCTTAAATGCGTAATTTATTTATTAGATATATATATATATATATATATATTTTTTTTTATATTAATATATATTTTATGTGTTATTAGTATTTTCCATTATTATGGAAATTATTATTATGGAATTATAATTTGTATAATTTTTATTTGTTTACATTTATTTGTTTTCATATTTTTGTTTTCCATTATTATTATTATTATTATTAAATTTTTTATCAATATTTAAATTTATTTTTAAATGTTATTTTATTCAGTTTAAAAACATACACAAATTTAAATAAATATATTTAATAAATATAGTTGTTTTAAATATTATTATTTTATATTTTATTGTCTGTTATTTGTCACTTTCATTTGTGTAGTAATTTTTCATTTGTTTAAAATTATTTTAAATCATTTATAATACTAATACTAATTATAATTATAATAATTATTATTATTATTAATAATTTTATTTATATTATTTGTTTGATTGCTTTTATGTTTGATTTTCCAATTTTATATTTAGTTTATTTTAAAATTATATAATAATAATAATAATAATAATTATTATTATTATTATTATTATTATTATATAATTCTTATTTTTAATTAAATGTTTTATTTTATTTTACTTTTATTTTCTTTAAAATGTTTATTCATTTTTTTTTTGTGTGTGATTTTTTTATGAAAAACTGTGAACAAATGTTACACCATATATATATGAACTCCTTCAGTACAGTTTAAAAAGTGTCCCGTGTTGCACTGCATGTGCATGACATGAATGTTGAAAATGTAAAAATCTAGATTTATTTGCATTTAGAGTGCTGCTGATTGCATGAAGTGGCTTGTCAGAATCAATATTAAAAAGATGGAGATGCAGTCATTGAGGGAAGTCTCTGAAGAGCTCATCACTTGTTCTGTTTTACCAATTATTGGACACAGAAACCTATCTGAAAGCGTACTATTGGCTGAAAGCATTTCCAGCCTGTCCAATCAATGCAAAACCATGAGCTGTATACAGAAACATTGCTAATGATTGTGTAGAGCAATGAATGAATTGGCTCGCATGCAGAGAACAAGAGGCCAATGCAAAAACAGATGCGCTCACACATGCACAATCTGCTCGTTTTATAAATGCACATTCACAATCTCTGCCTCACATTTTAATGACAACACGAACATGTCAGCATGGCACAGCTTGCAACACATATTAATTCCATAATTCAACACATTTCTTATTAAAACCGGATATTGAATTAGGAAAAAAATGTCAATCTGGAATTGATTGAATTGTGAAACATTGTATGAGAATGGTTGTTTATTATTATTATTATTATTTTAATTGGATTTTTAATATGTAATTTATTTATTTTTAAATGTTTTATTTTTAAATGTTTTATTTATTTTTTCATTAGACTTTTATATTTTTTTGTTTATTGATATTTATAATTTATTTTTATATGGTTTTATTTGTTTTAAATATCAATGTTTATTTAATGTATTATTATTATTATTATTTAATTTTGTTTATTTTTTTATCTGTTTAGCATATGAATGTTTTAAGTATTATTATTAAGCATTTGTTTTTATTTTTTTTATTATATATATATATATTTATTTTTATATTTTTCATTTATATTTTAAATTATTTTAAAATATTATTATTACTATTATTATTATTTAAATGTTATTTTACATTTTGTTTTATATATTGTTTATTTATTTATTTATGTGTATTTATTTATTTATTTTAATCTTTTTTTAGCATTTATTTGTTTTAAATATTAATATTTGATGTATAATTATTATTATTATTATTATCAAAAAGAGTGTCTCTGTTTTTTTTATTACCTTGCACTCTTCAATCACTTACATAAACCCATATTAGTCGGTTTTGAGTTCCTGTTAAGTTCCATGTTCAGGAATTGATGGTGTCTGTTGTTTTCGTCTCTTGCACTGGAGTTCAACTCTTCTCTGACTGTGTGAAATGGTTTAATAGGCCCTCAGCAGCTGCTGTGAGAGAAATGAGGTGATTGTTGGCTTGTCACTGCGTTTCTGCATCCTCAGATAAGTCTGAATATGTATAAGTGATATGAAGCGCTATAAGGAGGTTTTATCACAGCGCGGGCCGTACGTATGATGAATTATCGTCATTAGCGCTGCTCTCCTGGTGTCATTTACATATGTAGGGGTTTCTGGAACTGGCAAGCAAATTGTAAAAGCAGAGCGGAGATGAGCGTGGCCTTCGTATCTGTCAGGACGTTACGGCTTCCTATCAATCAAAAACGCCTCGCCAGCGTCCTGCGCTCGTTTCCTTCTCCATTATAAACTCCAAGAGGGTTTCAGGAAGAATCGATTCATTTGAGAAGAGCGTTTGAGTTCAGTTTGTGGACGTTTCATTGCTCAGGTGTTGCTCCTTCAGAGCTCAGGATACTTAAGTTTCATAGTTGCCATTTCAGAAGTTTATTAAAGGGAAATAAAACTAAATGAGAAAATTGACATGCAGTGAGTATGTAGATATAAAGTTAGTGTGGAGAGCAGCTCAGATCATTTGATGAGAAAAGATGAGTTTATCTTGAGATTTCTGACTTTTAATTTCAGATCGTTTGAGAAACTCTTGAAGCACATGAAGTCTTTTTCCTCTAGAAAAACATCTGAGAAGCAATACAATCTCATTTGTTCTTCATTTAATCTAATTTCTATGAAAGTCTGTGAATAAAATATATATATATAAATAAATAAATAAATAAAAAATTCAGACTTTTTTCTCACAATTTTGACTTAATAACTTGCAATTTAAAGTTTGCATCTCACAATTCTGAGAAAAAGTCTGAAAAAAAGACACAATTACCTTCTTTTATTTTTTATTCATTGGTGGAAACAGGCTTCTATATATATGTGTAATAATAGTAATTTATTATTAAATTAGTTTTATTCAAATACATTACAAATGTATTGTTAAAGTATATACACTGTTTAAAAAGGTAAATAATAGAAAAAAAATATATATTTTTTTTATTATTTTTCTAGTATTTACTTTTTGAAACAGTGTTTATATTTTAACAATATATTTTTAATTTAATAATAAATTATTTATTTATTAATCTATTTTGTTTTTTCTAATTATCTATTTTTTGTTATTTTTCCCTGTTTTTTGCATCAATTTTACATCATATGATATTAGTTTGTTGTATTATAATAATAATAATAATATTAATAATTTGTTTTTTGTTTCTTCTGCTAAGCAAGGCTGCTTTTTTTCATTAAAAATGCAATAAAAATAGTGAAATATCATTACAATGGTATTATATGTTACATATTACAATATTAATATATGTTAAAATTAGTGATGTCAAACGATTAATCACATCCAAAATAAAAGTTTTTATTTACATAACATATGTATGTGTACCGTGTATATGTATTATGTATATATAAATACACACACATACAGTATATATTTAGAAAATATTTACATGTATATACATTTATATATTTATATTTATATTACTTATAAAAATGTGACATTGTCGAATCATTTGGGATTTCTTTCAGCTGTTATGTGAAGGTAATTGCAGTGAACGTTGCGCTGATGTTGTAATGTGTAGATGAGCTGCCTTCTGTAGACCTGGTCTGGTTGAAGTAGGGGTCGACCGATTATCGGGGCCGATATTAAGCATTTTTATGATTATCGGTATCGGTCATTTTCAAAACCGATTCGCCAATAAAATAACTTAATTTTGAAACGTGCTATTTGGCTCTGATGCAGCCTGTCAGAACTCACCACTCTGTGGCCTAAAGCAATCTCCGCCCACCGCTCATCTGATTTGTTGGGAGTCACGAGTCTGACCAATCAAAGCGGAATTCACTCTCACTCTGAAAGCGCTTGCTAACTGCAGCTGCTTCAGTGATCACGCATCAGTTGTCTCTCAAAGGTAAGGCAGCAGCAGACATTGCTTAAGTTGCAATAAATCACAATCCACTAATGTTACACTGAAGTTGCACAACATCTCAATATTATCTATGATTTCCGCGATGCGGAAAACGCGGACGGAATTGCGGAATCCAGGCAGATAAATGGAATTTACTGTATGACGCAGAATGTCATGGAATTTGTCAAAGTTTGGATTAATTAATCAAAAGTAGATCAGTACACTTAAATATGGAAATACGCAATATGGACTATCTGTAAATATTAAGCCGCAAAAATACTACTTAAATATGAATCCAGCATGTTCTGCGTGTCTCTGTGTATGTAAATGGCACAGACGCACGGTTTTGTTTTCTACACAAAGCTAATTTTTGATCAGAATTTTTGATTATTGATCAGAAGGTGCTCCTTAATTTTTTTTAAAGGGGTCATATGATGCTTTGTTTAAGATCATCATTTTGTGTATTTGGTGTTACAAAATATGTTGACATGCTGTTGACATTCAAAAAAGACATTATTTTTCAAATACTGTACATTATTGTAGGTCCTCTATGCCCCGCCTCTCTCAAACGCTTTGTTTTCTACAAAGTCCCTCCTTCCGACAAGCGCATTCTGCTCTGATTGTCCAGCTGACCCACTGCATTGTGATTGGCCGAACACCGCAAGCACTCGTCGGAAATGTAACGCACCTTACCATAATCACGAGCTTCATCTTTCAAAATAAATGTAAAGACAGAGCCCGAAAGGGGAACAGAGTCGCGTGACAGACACAGTGATGAAGCTGGTATGTGTTTGTGATGTGACCCTCTCTCTCTCTCTCTCTCTCTCTCTCTCTCGCTCGCTTGCTCGCACTCACACGCACGCACACACACACGCACGCACACACACACACACGCACACACACAAACACACACACACAC
>NW_015506438.1:66938-76677 GCF_001515645.1 Sinocyclocheilus grahami | reverse complement strand
CTCTCCTAGGTTCACGAAACGGTCGTCCATAAAATGCATTGCTGTTCTGTTGTAAGTAATCTTAAAGATTCCTAAATGCATCTACTTTCGGAAGGCCAAATAAAGTGCTTTTACTTTCGCCTAGAAACACACAGCGTCTCCCTGACATGCTGCTTCAACACTAACTGCGGCTACTGAAACCACGCCTCCTTTCTTTGCGTGCACATTTGGGCGGCATTATGCAAATATTTCCACATAGTGAGGTAGATATGTGGGGGCGTGTTAGAACGAGCCGTTTTAGGGGGGCGTGGCTAAGTCTTAACTTTGATAAAGAATATCTCTTTGGTTTTGAGACTTTAGTCTTTGCAACTTCAGGGATCTTATCTATTCACGAACAGCTTGTAACACTCCAAAGAGAAAGGAAAACTTGAAATCGCATCATATGACCCCTTTAAATTAGGAGGACAAGCGCTCCTGATTACAAGAAGAAAAACACTACTCTTAAACTGGGTGTGTGACAGGTATGGCTGCGGAATGGGGTTTGGGCGAGGAAAGATTTTCAGTCAAAATATTTATTTTTTGCTTTAACCCCTGACTACTAACACAATTATTGCAACTTTTGTTTAAAAGAATAATCACAGAATATGCTATTTCTTCCATGTTTTAATTTTAATTGTAAACCCTTTGTTTGCCAAAAAATAAAGAGTTTACAGTTTGAGTACTGCACTCAACCAACACAAGGAAAGGCAGTTTTTGTCAGAGCCCTTGTTATTCTTAATTTTGACATTAATTTTCATTTTTACACCAGACATATGTATATATCGGTTCAAAATATCGGTTATCCGTCTACTTGATCTGTAATAATCGGTATCAGCATCAGCCTTGAAAAACATATATCGGTCGACCCCTGGTTTGAAGTCAGCTAGTCGTCCATTACTGGCTCTCCTCACGCTTTGATTTGAGCGTGACTGAACCGAAAGCCTCCATACTGCGACAGGATCCTCTCCACAATCAGCGGCCGCGGGACGGCGGCTGGGGCCTTTGTATTGATCAGTGGCTGAAACCGTCTCCAATTCTGTTTCCTTCACTGAAAACAAGGAAAAGAACCGAGCCAGAAGGACACGATTTAGAAAAAATGACAAAATCACAACTGCCAAACTGTCACAGGGCCCAGAGCTTTCACCATACAGCGCTATGATATGAAAATGAGGCACTATTTTTCTGAAATATGACTTCAGAATGATGTATTAGAGAGAAGATGATTGCAGCAGTTAGAGTTCAGACGTCTGCTCATAGTTCCCGTGCTTTATACATTGGACTCTCACACTATATAGAGCCTCAGAAGCTGATTATACAAACCAGGACGAGGACAATTATGTTCTGACATATATTATTCAATACACACTCTGGGAATAACTATTACCATAAAAGTAATAGGAAGCGTTATTGTACTCCGGTGGGAATGCAAACAAGAGCCGTTTGCAATAAAACTTGAGGAATAATGTACAGAATATTTCACACAACACACCGCTTTCTCTTTAAATAAGTAAAGAAATACGGCTTTAACACGCTCTCACACATATATATAAATAATAATTCTGTATGAAAATGCTGGGTTTTATTTGAATCAGGTCACCCGACCGTGTGTTTCATATGGAGAAAAATGGGTCAGCTTTGTGGAAAGGGTTTTTTCTGTAGGTAAAAGCATTTTAAACAGTCTTGAATTTCTTATGAAGTTGAATAATAAACGTAAAGCTGGATGGGCTTTAAAGACATCCTCAAGTGCCCCAATTTCAGCGCTAATGTGAGGGTTGATGGGAATGTCAGCGGATGTGAGTCTCGCTGGCACTGAAGTCAACATTTTGACTGATTACTTTCTAAATACATCCTCCAGATCGTTTTTGACAGATATATATACAGTATATATTGTTATTTATATATAGTATGTTATTTAAGAAAATGAGTATTTGTGACCCTGGACCACAAAACCAGTCTTAAGTGTATTTTTGTTTATTATTATTGAGATTTATACATCATCTGAAAGCTGAATAAATAAGCCTTCCATTGATGTATGGTTTGTTATGATAGGATAGGAATATCTGGTCGAGATACAACTATTTGAAAATCGGGAATCTGAGGGTGCAAAAAAATCTAAATATTGAGAAAATCATCTTTAAAGTTGTTCAAATTAAGTTCTTAGCAATGCATATTACTAATCAAAAATTACTTTTTGATATATTTACAGTAGGAAATTTACAAAATATCTTCATGGAACATGATCTTTACTTAATATCCTAATGATTTTTGGCATAAAAGAGAAATGTATAATTTTGACCCATACAATATATTTTTGACTATTGCTACAAATATGCGACTTAAGACTGCTTTTGTGCTCCAGGGTCACATTTGTCTTCATAGTCTTTTGTTCAGATCTCTCTTTGTTTTGCAGCTGACGTCAACAATTCATTTTTACTTTATTTCATTCAGACAGTTTTCACTATCCATGTCTTTTCCAAATCATGTTCTGCCCTACTTTTTCTTGTTTAATAACCTGTTTTATTCAGAAATGTCATATTATGGAAGTAATATGGGTTGTTTCATGATGAATTTTAAGCATATTATTTTAAGATTAATTTATACAGAATACAAATAAAAATAATTTACCCTTAATAATGTTTACACTTGCATCTCTATTTACTTATTTATTTATTTTTAGTTTATTATTTATTTATTTTTAGTTTATTATTATTATTGTTTTAATTTCCCTTTTTCTATTCCTGTTTTTTGGTGTTCTTAGCGCCAGAACATTTAAAAAAATGTTTTTAAAAAGAAGTCTTTCTTTATTTCTTTTTTCTTTCTTTCGTTCTTTCTCTACTTTTTCCCTTTATCCCTATATTTTTGTTGTTGTTGAAAGAAGTCTGCTCTCCAAAGCTGCATTTATCATAAATACAGAACAAAACAGTAAAATTGTGTAATATTATTACAATTTAAAATAGCTGGTTTTTGTGTGAATTTGTTGTAAAATGTAATTTATTACTGTGATGTAATGCTGAATTTTCAGCATAAATACCCCAGTCTTCAGTGTCACATGATCCTTCAGATATACTGATTTGCTGACTGGTAGTGTGTGTGTGTGTGTGTGTGTGTGTGTGTGTGTGCACATACAATAAAAAATTAAAATAAAAACAAGATATTAATAAAATAAAATGTTACATAAATATTCATATTTTAAACTAACAAAAAATAAACACATATTCAAGAAACATTTCTGATTATTATCAATGTTGAAAACAGTTGTGCTGCTGAATATGTTTGTGGAAACTGTGATACATTAATTCTTTCAGAATTCTTTGATGAATAGAAAGATCAAAAGAACAGCATTTATTTGAAACAGGAATGTCTTTACTGTCGCTTTAGATCAATTGAATGCGTTCTAGCTTAATAAAAGTATCAATTGACTCCAGTGGTTTGAAGAGTATCTCCGTGCGTCAGTATGTTTCTGATGTGTGCTTCTGTGTGTCTGTAGAGAGCTGTGATTCTCCGCTGGTTTCCGCTCTGCCTCAGTCGGCCTTCACAAGCTCATCAGAGCTGTCCAGCAGTCACGGGCCGGGCTTCGCCAAACTCAACCGCAGAGACGGTAATTCAACACCTTCAGTCAATATTCACCGCTCTGCTTCATCATTTGCCCATTCATGTCACATTTTATGATCAAACTAGAATTTGTTCAACTCCTCCATCAAAGTGAGACGCAGTTGTTGATGGCTGCCGGGCGATTTTTGAAAAATGTTCACATTTATATTTATATTATTTGGAAATCAGTCTTCCAGTCATCCAATTATCATGTCTGAGGAAAAACTATTTATTTTGCAAATGTTTACCAGGTTAGTGGCATCAAAAGCTAGCCTGGTAGCAAAAGTTTTGTTTGGGGCATTCAGTAGCATTTGAAGTATATTCATGAGCAGAACTGTATATTCTGCTGTTTTGTGAGTTATGTCTTTGAAAGAATTACTTTTAGATGGGCAGGATTCAGATCACAAAGTCACAAACCATTTCTACTCATTTCTGTGGCATTTTATCTTCGGCCGGACTCAGATAAACAGTTCTGTACTTTGTTTTTATTGACTCTTGTGTTCTACGCTGGTCTGTTAATGTGGTATCAATAATTTCATATTTACCCGCTTCTAGTCATCATGGATAATATATCTGACTGATTGATCGCTTTACATGTCGGTCAAACAGTTATGTTCTGCTGGTTCTTATCTATGTAGGAAGTTCTTCACCAGAATAAACGGAAAAAAAGTCAAGTTTGCATGATTTATTCTAGTATTTTACGGTTTATTACTGTGACGCTGCTTTGAAATTATTTACATCTACAGTGGCAAAAAGACTATAAAATATATGACATGTTAATAATTAATTGAACTAATTCATTGAAAATGCAACTTGCAGGTCATTCTGGCCAAGAGCTGTCCATTTACCCGTGCAAAGCCTTATGGGTCACGGCACGTTTGATGACCGTGGGCATCTGGCATCATTTGCAGTAGCTCATCAGCTTCAGTGAGATTCAGCTGTATATCGCATTAGTTGCGCTTGTGTCGTGGCATTCGGTGTATCTGTGAACACATTTCTCTTGAGGCTGACAGGTGACCACATTACAGATGAGCTCAAAGAACGGCCCGCCTCGCGTTTCAAGAGCTAACAGATAGGCTTAAAGAATCGTTTTAGCCTATTACTGCCACTGCAGCGCAGTGTTTAAGTGCAAACATGCTTCCTCTAGGAACGACAACATTAATGACTGGAGTAGGAGGAAGTGTAATTGTTGTTCCTCGTGGAAAATAGATGCACACGCACACACGCCTGTGAACAAGCAAACAAGCACACACAGTGTAGGAGGCTCTGAGAGCAGTGCTTCAAAGACTGCAGCACCCGGTCTGATGTTTCTGCTTAAAGGCCGCAGAGAAAAAAAGCAGAGGCTGCAGTCGCCTCATCCACTCACCTGCCCGCTGGAGACTGACATCAAACTCTGAATAAAACCAACACAGTACACTGGACTCTGTGAGAAAGAGATGGGCTTCTAGTTTGTAATGTCTTGAATCTTAAAGGGATAGTTCACCCAAAAATGAAAATCTGCTGGTAATTTACTCACTCTCAGGACATCCAAGATGTGCATGACATTTTTCTTCAGTAGAACAGTAAAGATTTTTAGTTGAAATCATTGTCCTTGGTGATTCGTAGAATGCAAGTCAATGGCTACTGGCACTTTGAGAGTCAAAAAAGCATATACAGACAATACAGAATGAATCCCCGTGGCTCCTGATGATATATTGAGGTCTTATGAAGCGAAATGATCGGTATGTGCAAGAAACTGAACATTATTTACAACGTAATCCAAAGCCTCAGTTTCTTTTCAAAAATGCTAACTGATTCTTTTGAACAGTTCATTTCAGTGAACTGATTCAGTGAACTGATTCACCTGTTCATTTACATAATCATAACGTATATACAGTTATATTAAAGTACCCAATAATGATGTGAAACGTGGATGATTTACATGTCTAAAACATATATAGTGATAAACAAGTCTTAATCAACTTCAATGCATCTTGGTTTAAAATAAACGCCACTTTCTGTACGTGTGCTTTGAGATTCAAACTCTTCTGGTCTTCACTGTAAGTTTGTTGATCTGATCCAGACATCAGCCCGAAGGAATCTCAAACTATTTGTTATTAATAAAATTAACAATAACAATAACAATTAATTCAAAATATGAATAAAATCTAGTATCCCAATGACATTACCCATTTTAAAATAACCCTAGCTTTATATTATTGCAATATATATGGTCAAACATTTAGTTTTGACCAATTGTAACTGCATTTATGTGCAACATTATAAAGTCTGTGTAAACTCATCTTTTATTCATGTTGAGAAGGTACCAGGTAATCCAAGTGATTCTAATTACTTTTCAGGTTTGTGGTCATTAAATGTGGGAAGATACTCCCAAGTTTGAGGCATTTAGTAGCAACTAAATGAGCAGAACTCTATATTCTGTTGGATTTTCTGAGTAATTTCTGTGAAATCACTCAATTTGCTGAAACCTGACATGAAGTGAAGACAATCATAACTGTGTTTCTTATTCACAAATGTTAAAAGAATCATTTAGGAATGAAAATCGATATGAGGAATAAGTCCCAGAATTGCTAAATTCCCTACGATTCCCATCCCTGGTTCCCCAGACATCCCATCAGCCATCACTCCATGAGCGGCCTGTCGACTTCATTGTCTAGACACTAGATGTTTGTCTTCTTCTGTAAGTACTTCAGGCTAAATTAAATGCCAAGATATTTGTGGCTCTATCAGAACCATGTGAGATTTCAGAAAATCAATAGAAATCTTAAAGCAGCACCATATAGGACTCGGACTAAAGGTCAAACCGGGTGGCACGTAAAAGTTGGAAGCATGTGGAAAATAACAAATAGTTTGAGATTCCTCCAGGCTGGTGTCTGGATCGGGTCAACACACACTTACAGCGAGAAGAGTTTGAATCTCAAAACTCACATACATAAAGTGGCGTTTATTTTGAACAAAGATGCACTTTGACTTTTCACAAGTTGAACATTTAATTAATTAGCTTGGAATAACATTGTTCGTCCAAAAATTTACCTTGTGTCACTTTACTTATGTTGTTCCAAACATGTTTGAATGTCTTTCTAGTGTGTTTGGTTTGTGAAAAGGCTGTGCCAGTGTTATTTTAGTATCGTTGATATTAGGGCTGAACGATTTTGGAAAATAATCTAATTGCGATTATTTTTTTATTTTTTTATTTTTACCAATATTGCGATTGCAATTTAATATGCAATTATTTTTTAAAGCTATTTATGTTCTGTATTATTCAACAAAGTCAAGCTATAAATCATTATATAGTATAGTATAGTATATAGTAAATAAGCCTGGTGTAAACATTAATATGAAAGTCAGTAACAAATCACACAAACTAAAGTAGATTGCAGAAATATAAAAACAAATCTGTTGCTTTACCACACTACTTTAGGTCATTCAAAGTCACTGTAATAAACATATGTAAACATGTGGACTGCACTAAACACTATCTGTTAACTCTAGACCAGTGGTTCTCAAACTTTTTTGGTCACGCCCCCCTTTAAACTTATAAAAAAATCTGCCCCTCCTTTCCCGAATCCCCATTCCACCTTAGACTACCAAATAATTTCACTAAACATTATGAAAAATAATGCTTTTTTAATAAAAAAAAACCTACAGGGGAAAAAACACCTGCATTGCTTGAAACATTAAAAAATAGCATAGAGAGAATAACTATTATTATTATTATTATTATTCTCTCTCTGTTATTTATGTATTTTTTGTGGGTTTCTTGCTGTCCGCTAAGGCATAGGACACACACAGGCTTTCCTCCTCACCAACGACATTAATCACCGTGTCTACACCGGACGCGAGCGGCAAAATACAGGAGAACCCATTATAATCAGTAACGCTGTGTACACTAGATGCGGCGCGGCACGACGCGACCTGACACTCTACAGATGCATCCTAAAGCTACAGTTTTGCTCATTTCACAGATGTTTACATATGAAGAGTTTATTTGCAAAAACAGATAACTACATTGTTGGAAATGTTCATAAATCATGTTTTTTTTTATTGTGCATTCCAAAGTAATATCAATCAAACTGCAGTTGGGTTGTTTAAGTAATAATAACTAAAAAAAAAATACAGGTAACTTACACATTTTTTTTGGGGGGGGGGTTGTTTTGTTTAGTTTTTTGGGCTGCTGTGCCAAGATTGTGTTTGCGTGCAGTACAAATAGCCAATGGCATTTTAGTGTCACGCTGAAAAATAACTAACTAAATAAATAAGATTAAGGTTATACTATTTTAAGAATAAAGTCAAAATTACGATAATAAAATCATCTTTTATTGTGTGAAAATATAAAAATTACACCTATAAAAAAAAGTCTGTGGCATCCAACCTGTCATTCTTAACACTAAAAACAGCAATAAAACGTCGGCTTATAGATGTTTTTGAAACTTTAATTGATCGATTTCATGAGACATTCGTTTGTATTAAATTGCTCTGATTTTTTTTCAATATGCATTCAAATATTTATTCATGTTTATTTCGTGCTGCAAATATTAAAGAGGAAAATATAATAATTGATTCACATGCCGCTTGAACTGAGGCGAATATATTTATCTCACTACAAATAAAAGAGAGTAAAACACATTTATTGTTTGTATTTTGATCTTAAAATTGACAGAAGGATGTGACTTTGTGTTATAATAAAAAAGTACAAAGCTTATTGCGATTATTGGGTGGCTTGCGTGCTACAATGAATGGATGCTAAATATTATTTCCAAGCATTTATACCGTAATTAAAACAGCTTGTGAATACTCACGTAACGTTATTTACATCAGAAAAATCAACAGTAAGTTAACCGAGTTGGAGCCCATATCGTTTGGGGGGCCCGTGCACATTTTTTGCATATGGGCCCGGGGCTGATTTGCTACGCCACTGACAGACACCATTTTCAGGCTTTCCAGTTAATCAATCTCTTGATAGCTTCTAAACATTGTAAGCCCTCGACGGCTGCATTCGAGTCCAAACAACATTATTAGAGCAATAATGAATTTGTGAGACGTCCATTTGTGGTGTTTTTCCCGTTTGAATGCCTCCAATCACAGGCCGGATTACATGCTGTATTTCATTGCACAAACCTGCCGGGATATCGGAGCAAAGCTCTTTGAATCATGGGATAAATAAGCGAAGCATTCTCATTTATACAGCAGCTTGTGCTAATTCCCCGACTGCCGCTGGCTCTCGCTGTGAAGAGCGCTGGGTTTCTCTGAAACCTTCCTCTGTGTCGGTGTCATTACGGCTGCCATTAGCTGTCGTTTAAATCGTCGGCTGTTAGTCTATCAGCAGGTGTAATCGTTCCTCGCCGTGTCGCAGATAAATACATAGATATGAATACTGCACAGAGGGTTTAATTAGAATGCAAATGTGATTGTGTTTCTCATGATGGCCGCTACCAATTTTAGATTTTATCCGCAGGATATAACAGCCATACTTATTAGGTCATTGCATATTGAAACAAAAGAATACAGATGTTAGAAACACAGATTGAGTCTATTTCATTTTGCATTACATGAAAACCATGCATTTTTAATACATATTTAATTTTTAATTAAAAAATGATATATATATATATATATATATATATATATATATATATATATATACATATATATGTGTGTGTGTGTACACATAATTTTATATAATTAAATTTTTTAATTGCATTTAATTACGATTTTATCTATTTAATTACAATAATCAAATTAACAATTCATAATTAAATTAATTCATAATAAATTAGCATAATGATTTAATATATAAACTGTAAAAATATATATTTTTGAGATGTATACATATAAACTATATGAGTATATTTCAATGCAAAATGAAATACACTATATATATATAGTATTTTCATAATTGAATGTTTAATTAGATTTCATATATTTAATTACAAATGTATATATATATTTTTATATAAAATTATATTTTTAATATTTGTAATTTCTAACTTATATAATTTAAAAAAATGATTAAATATGGAATTTGTACAAAAAATAGATATTTGTAATGTATATAAAATATGTATATAATTATAACACAGTATATATATATATATATATATATATATATATACTGTATATATATATAATT
>NW_015506438.1:49678-66859 GCF_001515645.1 Sinocyclocheilus grahami | reverse complement strand
AAATATGGAATTTGTACAAAAAATAGATATTTGTAATGTATATAAAATATGTATATGATTATAACACTATATATATATATATATATATATATATATATATACTGTATATATATATAATTTAATATCTAATTTGTTTTAATTAATTAATTGGATTGCTCTGTAATTTGTGTGTATGGAGAGAGAGATAGCGACAGAATGTAATTGTTTTCTTAATTTAATTAATTCTTATATTTTTTTATCTTTTTTATTTTCTTATTCTGTTCTTTTTTCTATTTTTTAGTTTTTTATATGATTTTCTGCTGTTGTGTATTTCATGTTGCGCTGCATGAAAGCTGTATTTTATTGCATGGCCAAATTATAATAACTATAATTTACTCTTTCTCGTGTTTGGCTTTCAACATGCAGATTAAACAGTCTGGCATTTAGATCTGCAATCAGTGTGAAAAAAGAGCAAATTAGATACGTATGAAATTCTAATTATAATCCTTTCAGATGAACTCAGCAGATGCAATTAGCCAAAAAAGAAGTTATTTAACTTCATATCCTCTTGTTACCTTTCTCTCTTTCGCTGGAGTCAAGGAAAAAGCAGGCAGGTGGCAGCTTTCCAGAGCTATTTGTGTTGCATTAGCTTCATCAAAAGCTCTATAATCAACGTTATAAAAGTCGCTTCTACTTTCATCAGACATTTCTGCTGATCCCGTCCCGCTCTAAACTAGCTTTTGTCCCTCGGCTCTTGCAGGTGGAGACACGGTAAATAATAGATGAGATTCTGGCCAGTTCATTAGTCGGACGTCGGCTCTTCTTCGGAGTTTGCTTTGCTGAACTTGTTTAAGGCTGACTTTCAGCTTTCTTTAATCATGTTAGTCGGCAATACATTTCTTTCATTTTTCATTGAGTGGATGTGATGTACAGATCAAATATTTACATGAATTACACACATGATACAGTTCAAAAGTTTGGGATTTTTTATTGTCTTTTTTGCTCACCAAGGCTGCATTTATTTGATCACAATTACGATAAAAACAGAAAAATTGTGAAATATTATTACAATTTAAAAGAGCTGTTTTCTATGTGAATATCTGTTAAAATTTAATTTATTTCTGTGATGCGCAGCTGTATTTTCAGCATCATTACTCCAGTCTTCAGTGCCACATGATCTTCAGAAATCAGTATAATATGCTGCTTTGCTGCTCAAGAAACATTTCTGATTATTATCAATATTGAAAACAGTTGTGCTGCGGAATATTTTTGTGGAAACTGTGATACATTTTATTTTTCAGGATTCTTTGATGAATAGAAAGTTCAAAAGAGCAGCATTTATTTGAAATACAAATCTTTTGTAACATTATAAATGTCTTTACCGTCACTTTCGATCAATAAAATGAATACAATTAACATAATAATGAATATTATGTAATTACTTTATATTACTATTATTAATGTTACTGACCCAAAATTTTTAAACCTAAAAATAGTGGAGATCCAGGAAGAAAATGAGAATTTTCCAACTTCATGGTTTGATGTAGGTCACTAATAAAGCATTCCAGTCATTATTTAATCTCTTTCTGGTATTGCTGCAGGTGTTATATTATAATGAAACGGTGATTTAAATGAGTGTCAGAGCACCGCTCGTCTGCCCTCATCAACGACCCCTGATTAACCCTAATCACTTTGTTCGTTTGGAGGAACCGTTTTGTCCTCTCCGGTCAGAAAAAGTGCAGTGAAGCTCCAACTTTTGCTTTATTCATCATGACAGCTGAGCAGAGATGGAGCTTATTCAGAATGAGACTATTACTCTTTAATGAGGGCCGTATAAGAGGTCGTTAGGATGGGTAATTCAGTTTTAATCGAAAACGGGAAAAAAACGTAAGAATTTACTTGCGTGAAATTAACAACAGTGGCGAAAGCAGACAAACGCTTGAGGTGTTTGACCAATTGGACATAATCTTGGGTATATGTTTGTATGTTTATATATATTTATTTATGGAAAAATTGCCTAATATATTTTATATGTATTTAAAGCTGCAGTCCGTAACTTTTTTTGGTTAAAAATGATCCGAAATCAATATTTGAGCAAGTACATAACCAGCCAGTGTTCAAACCTGTCGCCTTACTTTAGCCCGATTCACATCGGTTAGCATATAATAACGTTTTCTAGTTTGAGTGGTACGGGTAGGTTTTCACGGGGAAATTCGAGCATGGCACTGCGTCATTACGTCACGTCTGTAAACATAAAGAAGTTGTCCCGGCTACTAGGCTATCGCATGTGAGGATCCTGCAGGTGGCGGATCGTTTATAGCCTTTTCTCACAGCAGCCGGAATAATTAAATGTATCATTTTGATGGCGGATTGTAATCCATAAAGGATTATGTGTTTATGAAACACATGTGAATGAAATTAAATTATATGGCCGTTATAAATGTGCTTCTGATTACAGATAGCCTGGGATTACAAAGATTTGTATTTTAAAGAAAACCAGTTCGAAGGGAGCATAATTAGCTTTTTGGGTTAAAAGAATTTCTTAATATTCGAAGAGTATGACAATTAGATTAGACTGTGCAGAAATTGAAATCTACATGCTAATACACACTATACTCATAGTCACCAATGCTGATGTTCTTAACATTAATCATTTGAGAATAAAGTATAACAATAATAATAATTTGAACTGTTTGATGTGATATGCGCTAACCGATCTTTAGATTTAATCACCATTGGTAGCGAGATTTATGGTAATGCTTTTTTCCTCAGTTGGTCAGAACAAACGTGGCAGACATGTTACTTACTTGTTCAGATGGCAATATACGGTGAAAAGTCTTATTTGGGTCATTTTCCAAGACGTAGGCTAGAATCTGTGATTGCGAAGTACAGTAAATATCCACACCGGTGCGGTGACTGACTGCCACACACACTCTTCAGAACATTAGATTCATCTGCGCTGGAGCCGCGCCGACTCACAACCCACGCAATGAAGATAATTCCACACACAGCTGCAATTCCAGGTCCAAAAGAGGCAAAACTTACGGACTGCTGCTTTAATGAAGTTAAGAAAAGAAAATCTGTCTATTGTAAATATAAATATATAGTATGTAGTAATTTTATGTAATTTAATATCTCATTTAACCCTCTTAGCGCCAAAGATGCAAAATTGCGACAAGACGTCATACTTAATCAAATAGACTGTAGTTCCTAATATGGTGTAATATCTCATTTGTATTCCCTACCACTAGATGGCAGACATGTAGTACTTCGATTCTAGACCAAAATTACGTCACCTTCCTATTCAAAGTGTTCGAGGAAATAGCAGAGCAAGTGAGCTTTGGTGTCATTGATGCGGAAGCAGTTCAGTTCATAGCGTGCGGGTAAGCTGTGAGATTTGTGAGAGAAAATCGCCAAATGGCTAATAAAAGTTGTACCGTGAAGATGTGTTTCAAATGTTATTCGCCGATTCTGATTCTGAAGGGGAATATTTGCCTTTTGGAAATGACGATCGGTCGTCTAATAACCGCGCTTCTCCCGGTACATCTTTGCAGCGCAGTGGTGCCGCCGTACAAGGCAAGAGTGTTCACGAAGTACAAACAAGTGATCATTGGGGTGGCAGGGCAATATCTGTTATTTCCTGAATATTACTGATGAACTGATCAAAAAGTAGGCTACTGTTCACATGCGTTTTACTACTATATAGTATAGTAATATAGTAATAATTTAGTACTTTCTCCTGTTTTATTGTTGGTTTCCTCTTTTCTGATCATTTGTAATGAGGATAAAAAGACAAAATAAAACAAATAGGTTCAAACATCAATTCAATATCTATTATTTCCTGAATATTATGACATTCAGGAGGGCCGCCCCCTGATGACGTCATACTATGCAAATTAGATGAGAATATTTACACCCCACATAAACTTTCGGTCATGCCCAACATTTTTCTAATTTACATTAGATCTCTATCTTTAAGACCTTTCAAGCTACAAGCTTTTGAAATCTTGATGTCAAAATCCAGCATTTTTCCAAAAAAAACCGGGCGCCTAAAGGGTTAATACGTAACTTATTTGAAATTTTGTATATATATATATTTTTACTTTTAAAGACAGACAGATAGATAGATAGATAGATAGATAGATAGATAGATAGATAGATAGATAGATAGATAGATAGATACTTTGTGTATTTTTTATTTATTTATTTTTTCTTAAACTAAAGATTATCTCCTGTAGGAAAGTATCGTTTTTGAATAAAACTTATTCCTCTTACATTTTCTTCCTGGAAATACACCTGCGCCACATTTTCACCAAACTGAAATGCAATGTGAGTGTCATCTCCAGTATAACTTAAACACAGAGACCTTTTCCTTGTATTTTTCAGAGATGTGCCGGCTTTGTTTCTTTTTCTTTTTTTTTCCAGTCTAGGCTGATTCCTGATGCTCGGATCCGGCGGCTCAGGGCTTTAGAAAGCTTTTAGAGAAACACTCTGCAATCGATCATACATACTGCTGTCCCTGCTCCATGATTTTAGGACCGGAGCTGCATTCTGGACGCTGGTTTGAATTCTACACACACTCCGGTCTGCAGGCTTTGTGTCGTTACAGAGCTTCTTCCGGCTGTCTGCCCCTGCATTTGGCTCTCAGTAATGGCCAAATATCTCAGTGGCCATGTCAGTGTCTTCTGATGCACATATTTAGCTTGACTTCTGGCTGCTGCTTCCCTAAATACTAAAATAGGCTAGTTATGCTGCTCTGAGGCTAACCGGCTCTGATAGAAACAATAAACCTCAAGTTTGTTTTGTTTTAGTGAAGACAGTATTACAATATCACCCATGATTCAACAGGACTGAACAACAACTCTAACCGAACCTCCATCTGCCGTTTTGTTTGAACCCATAGAAAAGAGAATTCACAATTGAGATCTCAGTAATATCTCAGTTGTTTTTCTTAAGGCCTTTCCACACTGAGCACGAAAAAGCGAAATGAATATCGGATGCGATGACGCGCTGGAATAAAACAATAGATTTCTATGGATGCTTCCACATAGACCTCAAACATTCGTGCATCGAAAATGCGAATGTTTTTTTTTTCGAACCAGTCTGACGTATCTTTTCAGTTTCGCAAAGCGAAATCACGGGCCGTCCAATGAGATTTGAGCTAGGATCACGTGACCGGAGCAGCTGCTGTTGCACAAAAGGAATAAAGGAATGTTTAAATGACAAATATTAGCAATGTAGCGTTATTAAACATACAAAGAGTGCATGTGTCTGCTTATTAATCAAAATAAACTAGATCACAACTGGAAGTTATTACAAGCACTCGATGATGGTTTAAATTGGGTAAGCAAATACATTAATAATTACATACATTTTCAAGTGTAGCTTGATTCTAATTGTACTTCTAATTATATTTTAGGATGTAGCCTATTCTTGTAAGCATTATATATGTTAGCATTATTTGTTTCTGGTGTAGAACCTTATTTATCTTAATTTAATGCTGTATATTGAGCAGCGGATGATGTTAAATCCATTTACGAGATACATATCTGTGGAAAAATGCATTGTTGGTCAGCGCCATCTAGTGTGAATTAGCAGAAGGCGAACAATCATTTCGCGTTCGGTGTGAAAGCACCGTTCGTCAGCGATTCGCTTCGCTTTTTCGCGTCGCGCTCAGTGTGGAAAGGCCTTTAGACAGGTGTCTCCTGCTTCTCAGATGCTTCTCCTACAAGAAAAAGGCCTTGAGTGTCTGAGTTTCAGTGGAGATCTGAACAATGCTACACTTAAAGCTGCAGTTCGTAACTTTTGGCGCTCTAGCGGTTAATAAACAGAACTGTGTGCGTCTTGCGGAAGAACATTGTAGCCGGAGCTACTTCTTTCTGTTTATCTCTACGACGAATCACACAGGTACTGGTCTAATTACTGACGTTAACACACAGGGAAAATATGCAATGGATGCCTCGCAGATACAAAAAGAATGTTTTATGTTTTGATTAAAAGATAGTTAACATTAAACTTCAGCGAAACCCTGAGAATTCACAACATTTTTTACAATAGTGCTCTCACTATAACGTTATGTACATGACAGTATTTATTAATGTTCTGCATTTCTGTTTCAAGCTACGCGCGCTGAAGATGACCAGTAGAATGAAGCAGCAGGTTTTTAATCAATGGGATTTAACTCATCATTTATCTCATATAGAATACGCTTCGTTATTTATACAACATAACATTAATATTAGGACTTATCTGCACAAAATGCCCTGAATGCACATGAATGTGTCTGCGCGGCTCTGAAGGAAACTCCTTTTGTGGACGCATTCTTCACGCAACAATGTGCAAAAACACGGCAACTAAACTTTCACAGCATTTTATCATAATAGTGTTCTCATTATACCCAGTCATAATTATTAATATTTTGCATTGTTGTTTGTCCTGCTCGCGCTGAGCGCTGAAGAGATAATCACCGTAGTACTACAATGAAGCGCTTTACTGCAGCGCAACTCAACCAAATGCATCCTATACGACATAAATAATATAGGCTATACACGATATATATAAATCGGCTTAAATGTTTTGAAATCCCTTGTACCCTACCTGATCGAAAAAATCCAGTCTTTCACTCTGCCTGTCAGTTTTAAATCAAAATGGCATGATCATAACACCTCAGCGAATATTCGACTGTGAGTCGAATCAGGCTCCTCCTATCGAAGCATCGAATCTTCGACTATTCGGGGTCACCCCTATAGTATATAGTAACTTTTTGTTTAGTTTATTTAATATTTACATATATATGTAATTAATAAATGTGTTGATGTATATAATTATATTCAAGAAAATTACAAGAATTTGTGTTATATTATTTTTGTATTGTGTACATATATGTACAGTATATGTATGTACGTGTATATATTATTATGTTATTTTACATACAAAAATAAATAATTCTTAAAATAAAAAATTTAATTGATTACATATAATTAATTATACATATTATTAAATATATATATATATATATATATATATATATACACACACATACATACACGCGCACACACACACACACACAAAATATATTGTAAATAAAATATATTTATAATTATATAAAAATAAAATATATTTTTTAATTATTTAAGTATTACTATTTCACCCAAAATAATTGTTTTGTTTTTATTTTTAAGAGTATTACAGATTATTATGTCTATATCTATTTCTTCTGAGGATTCTTAGCAGAAACATCTGAGACAGTGTTGATGCTTAAATGAAACAGCTCCATTAGCCTTTCTGAGCTGCATGTGAGCATTAAATCGTCCTCTAGCTATAAACATTGGCATTTCTGATGTGAATGTAGGTCCCGTCGTGCTTTTGAATATCCCCATCTTGGGTCTGGCTGTCCTGATTATGAGCGAGACGCAGCGGGCGGCTGGATTTGGGTTCGCCGGGCTCCACCTGTCTGATGGCTCTATCCATCTGGCTCCGACGCTTTGGCTGCATTCAGAGCTTTCACTTCCTGTGCTGCCAATGCGCCGCGGCTCCCGTCCCGAGCAGGTGTCGCTCTTGCCTGGCTCTCTCAGCGCGGCCCACCTCGGCGCCCCACCGTTTGGCCGTTTTATCGTGATTTACGAGGGACAGGTAGCGTTTATGATGCCGTCTGATCTGATTTAGGCTGAGCTGCTGAGGTGTACAGATCCACATCTGCAGCGTGAGATGCAGCACTACAGGTGACCAGCCAATGCAGCTCCTTAAGAGGGATTTGATGGGATTTTCAGGCTAATTTGTGTCAGTATTTATGGTCGGCTGTAGGTAAAATGGACTCTGTTGTGATGGACTCAGAATATTAATGCATTCACAGTAGCTGCCTGTTTCTCTGTGCAAAACTTAAGGGATAGTTTGCCAAGGTATTGAAATTCTGTCATCATTTACTTTTTACATTTACTTTAAAATCTGTGTGAGTTCTCTGGAGCACAAAAGTATGGCCGTATGATTTCTGCAATGCAGAAAACACGAACGGAATCACGGAATTCAGTGTTTAAAGGGGTCATATGATGCTGCTAAAAAGAACATTATTTTGTGTATTTGGTGTAATGAAATGTGTTTATTTATATATAAAAAACACATTATTTTCCACATACTGTACATTATTGTTTCTCCTCTATGCCCCGCCTTTCTGAAACGCGTCGATTTTTACAAAGATCATCGGTCTGAAAAGCGAGGTGTGCTCTGATTGGCCAGCTATCCAGTGCATTGTGATTGGCGAATACCTCAAGCGTGTGATGGAAATGTTACGCCCCTTACCATACTGTGATGATGCCCTGTCAGGCTGGAGCGATGATTCAAAAACATGAAAACCCATTATAAACGAGGCATTCGTTGCATCCAGTGGGGACATAATTATGGATTATAATGACTTATACTGTCTTTTTACGCGTTGCGTTGCATTGCGCATAAATAAACATAAAACCATGTCTGCATTTGTGATCGGAGAAATGACAAACAACAAGCCCTACTCTACACTGCCCAAAAAACTCGCTTTAAATATATAAAATATAAAAACTCTTTAAATATAAAAAACATACTTACAGTCTTTGAGTCAGAACAGCCGGCATTGTAGTCTACTCTCCCAGGATCAGGAAACAGTCCTCCATAAAATGTGCTGCACACATCTGAATATTTGGGTTGAACTGTTCTGGAACAGTGTTGTAAAAACAACTTAACCACTGATTTCTAGTCGTGTCCATTTTTGGAAGACCAAACAAAGTAGTTTCGCTTTCACAACGAAACAGCGTGAGCAGAGGCCGGGGGCTAGCGTGAGGAATGGCCGGCGGGTTAGAGTGAGCAGAGGCGGTGGGCTTGAGAACACCGCGGCCGGCGATTTCGACGAAGGAGCGGCAACCACATGTGACGACCCCGGGCTGGACTCCGCTTCGTCCACGGTGAAAGCCGATCCGGCGATCGACAGCGCAAAGTTGTAGTATTTCCTCAGCAACCAGCACGGATCAGCTCCAGGCATGACGAAGCAGATATCGTCCTCTTTTGGAAGACCAAACAAAGTAGTTTCGCTTTCACAACGAATCGCATAGCGCCTTCACGACATGGCGGCGGCGACAACAATACTACAGCGAGAATAAAAGTTACGCCTTCTTTCTTTGCGTGAACATTTTGGCGGCGTTATGCAAATCTTTCCACATAGCGACGTAGACATGTGGGGGTGTGTTAGAACGAGGCGTTTTAGGGGGGCGTGGCTGACTCTTAACTTTTATAAAGAATATCTCTTTGGATTTGAGACTTTAGTCTTTGCAACTTTACAGATCTTCTTTATGCACCAAGTGCTTGTAACACTCCAAAGAGAAAGGAAAAATTTAAATCATATGACCCCTTTAAAATGGAATTTACTGTATAAAGTGGAATGTCATGGGATTTGTCAGATTTTGCCAGTACACATCATAATGCAAAATGGACTAGTGTCTATGAATATGTAACTGCAAAAAGACTTATAATATGAATCCTGCATGTGTCTCTGTGTGAATTAATGGCGCAGATGTACGGTTTCCTTTACTACACACATACTGTATTGTGCTTCATCGTTTCAGTGTCTCACTAAATAAGGACATAAATAGATGAACAACATCTCCAAAACTGCTCTTATTGAGCATTTGACTGTTTCATTTGAGAAAAACTATCGTCATATCATATATACACACACACAACCAAAACTCTCTACGCCAACCCGTCAAAATGAAAGTTTGGTTTAACTTGAAGAAATTGTGAAAGAAATACTATTATTACTATATTACTCTTATACAGTATAAGAGCAGTAGACATACTCTTCAGAACATTAGATTCATCCGCGCTGGAGCCGTGCCGACTCACAACCCACGCAAGCTAGATAATTCCACACACAGCTGCAATTCCAGGTTTTCAAACAGAGATGGCGACAAAGAAGCAAAACTTATAGACTGCAGCTTTAACAAAAGGATGCAAATTCCAGTGAACTTTAAGTTACATGCTATAGCGTGAGAGTGAGAGAGCGAGAGTGAGAGAGAGAGAGAGAGAGAGAGAGAGAGAGCTCCCACTGTGATGCGCTTTCATAACAGCATGCTGAAACATGAACAAGTAAAAAAGACAGAATTTTCTGTAGTTTTCTATGAAGTTCTCATTGTAATGCTGTGTTTATGGCAGATTTGTGCTATATTTTCATCTATATTATCAAGTGATTTCTGAAATCGCCTGCACGTTTTGGAAGCCATATGAAGTACGAAAACAATTTTAATTGAAGTATGCCTACTACTGAACAAATATGACAAAAAAAGCACTGCTGTATAAAAAAAAAAGAAATATGACAGTCTCAAATAGCACAGATAGTCAATATCGGGCATTGCATTTGAGCATGAAACTAAACTCGAGTACTCGATCGCTGTTGCACATCCCTACTATTAATGTAAATACATAAATAGTTGTTTTCATGAATTCAGTTAATTAAAAATGTTGGTAATGGAAAAAAAATGGAACCTAAATGAACAAAAACAGAAAACATGGAATGTTGAAGAGGGAAAAGGGGGGAGGGGGATTTGGGAAAAATAAAACATTTCATGGGGCCCTAGAAAAGGACTATTATATTGTTCATGACATGTTGACTTTTTGATCCATCTTTTTCCTATACTACATTTTAAATGATGGGAGGCTCTTCCAGTTTGAGTAAGTTCCACTTAAAAAGACTGAAACAAATCATTTCAAATCAAAATCATAATCAATACAAATCATCCTTATCGTGAGCTTGACTGAATGAGCTGTAAATTTCCCTTCATGTTTTATAATCAGACATCAGGAGAATAATGTAACGCTTGGTAGTGTAATGTGACATGAGCTCTTTTCAGCCGCTGCATCTTTTCCTTAGGATATACTGCATATTTGTGGTTTTAATTTACAATATATCTCATGAATAATTCACTGAATGCTTTGAGAATCTCTGGTTTTTATCCTTAAATCCTCACGTCTCTTTGCAGGTTTGTTTTCACAAGGATGCTTTAAAATGTATTTGCCTCCTCTTTTCACTTCTAATCCCGATTATCAGTCTTTATACTGTAAGGTTTCTAAAGCCAGTAAATACAGTATTTATTTATAATATGTCACCTCATAGTACCAAGTTTTTGAAAATGCTTGTTATTGCAGTCAAAGAGCAAATCTTTGGCTGATTGTTTACAGTTTAACAGAAGTTACTTCCATAAATTAAGCTTTAGCGTTAGTTCTGGCAGGTCACGTGAGTCAAGCTTGCATCAGCTGATTCTCAGCTGATCACATCTACCTATAGGAATACGACACCTATCGCGGCATTCCTATATAAGCTGTATTCAGTATTATTCAGCAGCTTTTCAGCTTGCTTCGGAGCAAATTACCCTACTCCATCCCCAGCTCCACCTTTCGCCACAGTCAGGACTTAGCTTTCTGATATTCCTTGCTAATCAGACTCCTTTATCTTGAATAAAGTGTTACACTTAAATATCATTGAGTACATTAATGATATCTGCATTGTTCTGTTCTGTTAACCCTAGGGGGGTTATTGCTGCTCTCCCTGCTCATTCATGACAGGCTGCATGGATGGGCAGGGAGGTTTTTTGCCCAGAACAGAACCATACCGCCAAACCAAACTTTATGCTAAGTATCTATCATTCTGACGATAGTGGTCCTGACAGAATTTATGTGAAGCATCAAGGTGGATACAGTGAAAATTTGTGAAGACAGATGCTGTTAAAAATCACCAAAAAGCTCCATAAAAACACCAAAGTAGTAATCTGAAGAGCCTGTTATGGTGCTTTTATAGTGCTTTTTGTCCTTTTCTGAGATTGTATGCAAATGAAAATGTTGCTAAACATATTCATTTGTCTTCCACAGAAGAAAGAAATTTCTTTAGGAAACGAAACTTTCATTTTTGAGTAAGTTGTAAAACTGTAGTGCATAGGGTTGGATGTGATGTTGAAAGGTACAAAGAGAATTTCACTAATGAAAAGATCAGAATGAAGTCTGATGAAGTGGTTGTTAGACTACAAACAGGTTTTTAAACGAATTTTACCGTGGAACAGCTATATCCTCATTAAGATGTGTTGATAAGTGAGTGTAATTTCACACCAGCTTGAAGGAAAAACGTCGAAGAATAGTCAAGTCAAGTCAAGTCACCTTTATTTATATAGCGCTTTTAACAATACAGATTGTGTCAAAACAACTGAACAGCATTAATTAGGAAAATAGTGTCAATAATGCAAAAGGACAATAGTAAACACTCATTTTTCAGTTAAAGACAGTTCATCATTGAATTCAGTGATGTCAACATCCAGCTCAGTTTAAATAGTATCTGTGCAATCATGTCAACGATATCGCTGGAAATGAAGTGAAGTGTCCCCAACTAAGCAAGCCAGAGGCGACAGCGGCAAGGAACCAAAACTCCATCGGTGACAGAATGGAGAAAAAACCTTGGGAGAAACCAGGATCAGTCGGGGGGCCAGTTCTCCTCTGACCAGATGAACCAGCAGTACGGAAAAATCAATATAAGACGTAATAAAACAGACGATGAATAATATTAACAGCAATTATTATATGAAGCAATCAAACTTATAGCGAAATGTGGTAGTTCTGTAAGTTGTTTCAGGGTTGGCATCATCTGAGATCCTCTGAGGAGTTGCATCATCTCTTCTCAGGTGTTCTGCATCCAGACTGAAGCTTGTGTAAATCCTAGTTACCACGGGATGGCAATCCCGTGGCAAAAGACAGAGAAACAAATACAAACATAATTACCGTAGCTGCTGATCCACCGAAGCAAAAATTATTTGTTTAACCCAAACTAAAGAATAATAATGTGCATTTGATTAGATATAACTGCAGTAAAAGATTATGACTGCAGTAAAAGATTATGAGATGCATTATTTGAATGCTTGGCCAAAGAGATGTGTCTTTAATCTAGATTTAAACAGAGAGAGAGTGTCTGAACCCCGAACGGTATCAGGAAGGCTATTCCAGAGTTTGGGAGCCAAATGCGAAAAAGCTCTACCTCCTTTAGTGGACTTTGATATCCTAGGTACTACCAAAAGTCCAGAATTTTGCGACCTTAGGGAGCGTGATGGATTGTAGCGTGGTAGAAGACTAGTTAGGTACGCAGGAGCTAACCCATTAAGGGCCTTATAGGCAAGTAATAATATTTTGTAACTGATACGGAACTTAACAGGTAGCCAGTGCAGAGACTGTAAAATTGGGGTAATATGATCATATTTTCTTGACCTGGTAAGGACTCTAGCCGCTGCATTTTGGACTACCTGTAGCTTGTTTATTGAAGATGCAGGACAACCACCTAGAAGTGCATTACAATAGTCCAGTCTAGAGGTCATGAATGCATGAACTAGCTTTTCTGCATCAGAAACAGGTATCATGTTTCGTAACTTGGCAATGTTTCTAAGATGGAAGAATGCCGTTTTTGTAACATGGGAAATATGATTTTCAAAAGACAAGTTGCTATCTAATATAACACCCAGATTTTTGACTGTAGAGGAAGTAACCGTACATCCGTCTAGTTGCAAATTGTAATCCACAAGATTCGGCGTACTGTCTTTTGGTCCAATAAGTAATATCTCTGTCTTATCCGAATTTAATAGGAGAAAATTATTGGTCATCCATTCTTTTACATTTTTAACACACTCCGTTAGCTTAGATAATTTAGAAGTTTCATCTGGTCTTGTTGAGATATAAAGTTGAGTATGATCAGCATAACAGTGGAAACTAATCCCGTATTTCCTAATAATATTACCAAGTGGCAACATGTATATCGAAAATAGCAGAGGACCTAGGACAGATCCTTGTGGCACTCCATATTTTACTGGTGATAATTGAGATGACTCCCCATTTAAATGAACAATGTAGTAGCGATCGGACAGGTAGGATCTAAACCATCTTAAAGCCTGCCCTTGAATACCTGTATAGTTTTGTAATCGATCTAGGAGTATGTCATGATCTATAGTATCGAATACAGCACTAAGATCAAGTAAAACTAGCAATGAGACACAGCCTTGGTCTGACGCAAGAAGCAAGTCATTTGTAATTTTAACAAGTGCAGTTTCTGTGCTATGGCGGGGCCTGAAACCTGACTGAAATTCTTCATAGAGATAATTTTTTTGCAGGAAGGAGCACAATTGAGCAGACACAACTTTTTCAAAAATTTTAGACATAAAAGGAAGATTTGAGATGGGTCTGTAATTAGCCAGTTCACTAGGATCTAGTTGTGGTTTCTTAATAAGAGGCTTAATAACCGCCAGCTTGAATGGTTTTGGGACGTGACCTAAAGACAACGACGAGTTAATAATATTGAGAAGCGGTTCTTCTGCTACAGGTAACAACTCTTTCAGTAATTTAGTGGGTACAGGATCTAACAGGCATGTTGTTGGTTTAGATGCAGTAATAAGTTTATTTAGCTCTTCCTGTCCTATAGCTGTAAAGCACTGCAGTTTATCTTTTGGTGCGATGAATGAAGCTAAAGTATTATACGCTGTAGAATCTACATTTGTTATTGTATTTCTGATGTTATCTATTTTATCAGTGAAGAAATTCATAAAGTCATTACTATTAAACTGTGAGGGAATATTTAGATCGGGTGGCGTCTGGTTATTTGTTAATCTAGCCACTGTGCTAAATAAAAACCTAGGATTGTTTTGGTTATTTTCTATGAGTTTGTGGATATGCTCGGCCCTGGCAGCTTTTAGAGCCTGTCTATAGCTGGACATACTGTTTTTCCACGCAATTATAAAATCTTCCAAGTTAGTTTTTCTCCATTTGCGCTCAAGACTACGAGTTTTTTTCTTGAGAGAATGGGTATTACTGTTGTACCATGGCGCAGTACGTTTTTCTCTAACCTTTTTCAATTTGATGGGGGCAACAGCTTCTAATGTATTAGAGAAGATAGTGCCCATGTTGCTAGTCATTTCGTCTAGTTCATGTGTACTTATGGGTACACAGAGCAGTTGAGATAAATCAGGCAGGTTATTTGTGAATCTGTCTCTGGTGGCTGGAACAATAGTTCTGCCCGGACGATAACGCAGAGCCATATAGTTAATATTAGTAATACGCAGCATACACGATACAAGGAAATGGTCAGTAACATCATCACTTTGAGGTACGATATCTATATCAGTAAGATCAATTCCATGCGATATAATTAAATCTAGCGTATGATTAAAACGATGAGTGGGCCCGGTAACATTTTGCTTGACTCCAAAAGAGTTTATTAGGTCAGTAAACGCAAGTCCTAATGCATCATTTGTATTATCAACGTGAATATTAAAATCTCAGACAATTAGCGCTTTATCAACAGTAACCAATAGGTCTGAGAGGAAATCTGCAAATTCTTTTAGGAAATCTGTATACGGCCCTGGTGGTCTATACACAGTAGCCAGAGCAAGAGATACGATAGATTTATTTTGCATATCTGACAGTGTAACATTAAGCATTAGTATTTCAAATGAGTTAAACCTGTATCCTGTCTTCTGAGTAACATTGAGAATATCACTATATATTGTTGCAACACCACCACCACGACCAGTCTGACGGGGCTCATGCTTATAACAGTAGCTTGGTGGAGTAGACTCATTTAGACCAATATAATCATTAGGCTTTAGCCAGGTTTCAGTCAAGCAGAGTACATCAAAACGATTATCTGTGATCATTTCATTTACAATAACTGCTTTGGGTGAGAGTGATCTAATGTTTAGGAGCCCAAACTTTAAAAATGGTTTTTGTTCATTTATTTTAAATTGTTCTGGTTTAATCACGATCAGATTTTTTCTAGATCCTGCATTAAATTTATATTTTGACCTCACTATTCGGGGAACAGACACAGTCTTTATAGATTGGACAGCACAAGTACTTCTATCATTTAAGCGGGTAGAACACAAGTCATCAGGGCAGTTATTTGAGATTTGACTTACTAGTCACATGGAGCGCAGCGTCCTGGAGATGTTGTCCGACATGAGCTCCGCCCCGACTCTGCTGGGATGCAGACCATCAGCGCGAAACAGCCTAGGACGCTCCCAGAAAAGATTCCAATTATTAACAAAGAGCAGTTTCTGTTCTTTACACCATGACAATAACCATTCATTTAAAGCAAAAAGCCTACTGAACTTTTCATGTCCTCGTCGATACGTGGGAAGCGGTCCTGACACGATGATCGTCGTCGCGGGCGATGTGCGGCGCACCGTCTCGATCAGGCTCCTGAAGTCCCTCTTCAGCGTCTCCGTCTGCCGCAGCTTGGTGTCGTTAGCCCCCGCGTGAAGCACGACCGCTCCGGGGCTCTCGTCACCCTTCAGGATAGCGGGTATCTGCGCAGAAACATCGAGAACACGAGCACCAGGGAAACAGTGAGTGTGCACCTTACCTTCAGCTAACGTAGCACGGACGTGCCGGACGATGGAGTCTCCGATGATCACAGCGTCGCGTTCCGTCTCGCGGAGGGGAGCGAAGCGGTTCCGGGTGGAGATCTCGAAGACCGGAGGCGGCGGAGGGGGAGAGGTCGTCGCCCGGGACCTGGCTCGCGTCTTCCGATGCGGCTGCACCCAGGGTCCGTGGTGTCCCGGCGCCGGAGTGAAGGACATCTGGGAAGATCGCGTCCTGGGTGCACCGGGCCTGTGCAGAGAAACACACGGAGTAGAGGTGGTGGGAGAGATAGCAGCGCGCTGTATACTTACCTCGGACTTGTGAGCGTCAGCCTGGGATGTTTCCAGCGCGGCTCTCCGCGCTCTCAGCTGGGTCTGCTTTGCCACCAGGTCCCGGATCTGCTTCTCCACGGCCTCCAGCTCGACCTGCACCGAATGCATCTCGAACGTGTCCTCACCTGCACTCAAAGGTAGACACACATCCGCCATTAAAGCAAGTAACAGTGAGTAAAACAATGGAAATGTGTGTGAATAGAGTATTAGTGTAAGCGAGATTAGCGGCAACCACGCTGGCGATGCTAGCGGGCTATATGCTAATAGCCGACTCGGAAGTCAAAAATAGAACTAGTGCTAACAAAGCGCTCTGATTGTTTTTGTTGTAGAATACGATAGGGGATATATTCACACGTTATAAAACTGAAAAAGGATGGTGTATAAAATTGATTTTAAGATAAAAATTAGACGACAAAGAATTAACTTGACGGACCTCAAACTCAAACCACACGGCTGCAACAAACAG
>NW_015506438.1:33390-46465 GCF_001515645.1 Sinocyclocheilus grahami | reverse complement strand
ACAGTATAACAGTATAATTATTATTATTAAATAAAACATTTTTTATATGTATACTATATTCAAAATATTCACCCAATAGTGATGCTAACAAAACAAATTATATATACAGTATAATTATTATTATTAAATAAAACATTTTTTATATGTATACTATATTCAAAATATTCACCCAATAGTTTTTGTGTGATGCTAACATCAAACTTTATTGAAATTAGTTTGTGCAGTTCACAATAACTGGCTATGTAGTGCGTTGCATATCAGCCACTTACAAGGGTTCAATTTCAGTTTGGATGCTCCCTATCAAGGCAGCTGTTGTTTTCTCCAAACAAATGCCTCAGCAGTGGATCAGTTATGAATAGCACGTGATGCAATCCATGCAGCGCGGCCCATAATGCAGAGTAAGAAGCCTTTGTTTGTGTGCTGTGTCCCGCAGGTGCCGGAGGCTGGTCCCCGCTGGACTCTAATAAGTACCAGTGGCTGGAAATCAAGCTGGAGCAGCGGACGGAGATTACAGCCATCGCCACCCAGGGCCGATACGGCAGCTCTGATTGGCTCACACGCTACCTCCTCATGTTCAGTGACACGGGCCATAATTGGAGGCCGTACCGACAGGAGGATAGCATCGGGGTAAGACTTGAATTCCTGACCTGAAAACATGCTCTGACAAGATAAAACGCTACGCAGCGATTTAGTTTAGTTAGTGCTGCTTGTCTGTGCAGAAGTCGTCGTCACACTGAGCGACTCGTACGTTGTTTACTGGCTCAAAACGGCCCGCTATGCATCTCTGTGATCTTCTGGTCTGTAGACATGACTCTCCAAATTGGCCAAATTAATGTGTAGCTGGTTTTGGTGATTGTTCAGATGTGTCTTGGCCTGACCAGCTAATGGGTAGATTATATATTTTTCCTGTTTTATAATAAATATACTTAATAATTTAATCAATATAATACTATTATATTATATTATATTTATCATTTTAAAAATATAAATGTAATTCTCCTCCTTCAATGTGCAATCTTAAAATAAATAAGACTTATTTATAAATAAGACTTATTTAAAACAGATTTAAGCTTCATCAACCTCTCAATTATATTTTGTAATTTAATTTTTAATATAATTATTTTTTATAAATTGTATATTTAGTAATACATTGTATATTTATTTTTTACATGTATTCATTATTTTATTTATATTTAATATACATTTACTAAATAATTAATAAAAAATTCTCCTTCAGTGTGCAGTATTAAACATTTTCATTTTATTTTTAATATAATTTAATATTTATTATTTATTTACATGTACTGCATTTATTATTTATTTGATTTACTTGTACATTTAATATACATTTTAAATTATGAATATAATTTTCTTCATTCAATGTGCGATCGTAAATATTTTATAATTTTATTTTTAATATAATTAATTTGTAATCATTTTATATTTAGTATTTATAGTTTATTTACATGTATTTATTATTTATTTGATTTATTTAGATATTTATTATAAATGTAAAATTGTAAATATAATCCTTATAATCCTCCTTAAATATTTTATAACTTGGTTTCGAATTAAATTTTTTTTTTTTAATTATTTTATATTTAATATTTATAGTTTTTTGTTTTTTTTACAATTATTTATTTATTTATTCAACAAACATTTTAAAAATATGAATTTAATTCTCTTTTTTCAATGTGTAATGTTAAATCAGATTTAGAAGCACAGATCTGAGCTTCCTCAGGCTCTCCAGTGAGTTCAACACTAGCTAAATGTGTTATTGAAATTAGCTTGTTAAGTGTGTGAGAGGGTTTATTTAGTTTTGACACTCAGAGAATAGATGCTTATTGAGTTTCACATCTTCTGTCGTCTTCACGTTTGAATGCCGAAATGCTCTGCAATCTGTTCTGTGAGGTTTGCACTTAAGATTTATTGATTCATCCAACTAGTAACTAGCTTCAAGATGTGGATTTAGGCTACATTTGACGACCAAACTGAGTAACAAAATTCAGTTTTGTACAGAAATGAACAAAAATGTCATTTGACCTTAACAACAAAAGTTTTAGGGTTGGTAATTTTTTTTTGTTGTTTTTTTTTGTATGTGTTAGAGTAGCTTCTGTTCACCAAGGCTGCATTTATTTGATCAAAAAGTCATTAAAACCGGTAAGATAGTGAAATATTATTCAGATTTAAAATAGCTGTTTTCAATATGAATATATGTTCAAATCTAATTTATTCGCATCTGAATTTTCAGCATTATTACTCCAGTCTTCAGTGTCACAAGATCCTTCAGAAATCCTTCTAATATGCTGATTTGCTGCTCAAGAAACACGTCTGATTATTATCAATATTGAAAACAGGTGTGCTGCCCAATAGTTTTGTGGAAACCGTGATAAATCTCATTTTTCAGGATTCACAGATGAACAGAGAAGTTCAAAGAACAGCACTGATTTTAAAGTATTTGTTACAATCAGCATTGATTTGAAATAGTAACATTATAAATGTCTTTACTGTCACTTTTGATCAATTTAATGCATCCTCGCTGGATAATTAAGTATTGATTTACTTTAAAAAAGTCATACTGACCCCAAATTTGTTTACATGATTATATAGTTGCACGTTATTATTAGCATTCTGTGCTGTTTTTTCCTGCGGTCGGTGACAGGTCAGAACAGACCTGAGACCCGTTTTTGTGTCTGTATCCGTCATCAGTCTGCGATGAGAAGCGCTAGTCACGACTCTGTCTGTCACGAGAAGCGTTTAGAGTTGAAGACGCGAACACGTGTTTTTTTTTCTCTTGTGAGAGCGAGAGCTTGTCGCTCCTGGCGCTGGAGGATTTGCACCTTGACTCTTGATATATTTCACAGGCCACTTTAGAGCAAATGAGATGCGCCTCCTCAGCAGGAAACAGAGCAATTTGTTGGGCTTAACGCTGCACTCCAGCAGACGGCTGATCCCTTCAAACACACTGAGAGCGCTACTCAGCTCCCAATTACTCCGAGCCCACAAAATCCAAATTGCAGACATCTCTGGCAGATATAAGGACAAAATAAATGCTCCTCCCTGCAACATAATCCACAAGAACTCTACTTGTTGCCTCCGTTTGCCTCTTAAAATAGCCAGCATGAATAGCCATGCTGTGCTGGTGTTCGCTGGTTTACACTGGTCTGACTGGCCTCTCAAATTGACCAAGCTAGTGTTTCACTGGTTTTGGTGGTTATTCAACTTGTCTTAGCCTAAACAGCTGACAGGTAGATTATATATTTTTCATAATTAATAATGTAAACATTTTGTCATTTTAATTTGGGTGTAATTGTTTTATATAATTTTATATTTAGTATTTATAGTTTAGTTACATTATGTTATCTATTTATGTTATTATACATTATATTTATATATTAATATACAAAAATATAAATATAATTCTCCTCCAATGCGCTAGCTTAAATATTTTATCATTCTATTTTTAATGTAAAAATGTTAAATGTTAAAATTGGTAGCTCTTGTAATGTTGAATGGCTAATCAATGGTTAAATATTAGGGGAAAAACCATTTCATAGAGAAATGAATGTTAGGTGGGATTAATCGCAATTAATTTCAGAAAAAAATGTGCGATTAATTCGTTAATTTTTTTTTAATCGATTGATAACGCTAATATATATCCTATATAAATATACTATTATATATATCCTATATATAATATCGGTCGATACAGATTTTAACAAACAACTATTGGCTGATACTGATACCGATATTGGTCAATTGCATAAAGCATGGCTTAAAAACGAGAGAGAAAAAATAATTAGTTCACTCCGAGCAGAATCGGTATTTGAACATTTCTGTTCCTGCGTTCCTCTGTGAAACCGGTTTGAGTAGAAAACATACCGGTTAATAACGTTATTTTTTTAACTTTTTCTTTGCCAATAATAGTAATAATAATAATAATAAAGTACAGTGTTTAATTTATTTAAATAGAAAAAAAAAATCATGAAGAGAGTCTTGAATGATCTCTCTTAATCATAGCCAATACAGCATCATCTTTTCTAGATTTACCAAAGACCAAATGTATTAAACAAAAGAAAAAACTGTCAACGCAATAAAAACATTAAATAATTTTTTTCAAGATATTTAAAAATGTTTCAGCATGGATAAAAAAAAACGCTACTCCTATAAGCGTTTTGAGAGGAAAAAAACAGCCTAAATTAGTAGGCTGTACGTTGCATTTTATTATTACATTCAGAAATAATGTAGGCTAAAATATTGGTAAATAAAAGCAAAATTACACAATTAGGCTATTTTAGTTCCCTTCTCTCCACAACAAATCCTCTAAAGTTGTATTTAGGCTAAATATAAGCGTCAAGCCCAAACGAATTAATTTAAAAACGAAACTGAAGCCTGCCTCTCTCATTCTGCACGAATCCAAATGTTTCCATATCCGCGAAGTATCTGGATGCTAACCTATTATTTATTATGTAAACTATAGGCTTTGTTCTTCACTCGCATTATCGACGTAAAACATCATCCTTCACATATAGACTAAACAGCACAGTGAGGCGGTGGTTATGCTGAATGGCACAGACTGTACTACCGACTATTTCATTTGAGCAGTGTAACTTTTTATGTTTCTTTAACTGTGTATTTTATTTTGATAATGAACAGGCTACGATGTCATATTATTAAAAATTTGTTGTATGTGCGTGTGAGGCACCGACGCGATCACTGCATTGTTTTCCCAACTGCTACTCCGTAATTTATGGTCATACCAACGCTGGTTTGTCATACAGATAGAAGCAAAACATCATTCAAAACTGTAAAGCTTTTGTAAAATAAAAAAAGCTGCATTCTGCTCGTCTCGTTTTTTTCCCCCGTGAACTTCGGAGCACGTTACAATTATCCGAAACTCAGCACAATTTTTTTCTTTCGTTTTGTTAATCTGTTAATGATTTAAGTGAAGTATATTTTGTGTATAGGCCTATATATTCCTTTTTATGTAGCCTATATAGTTTTATTCTTGTTTCTCCGTTCACAGAAACGCTGCGGGCGCGTGATGTGACCTTGTGTGAATCCGCGTTCTTCACTGGTTTCAAACAAAAAGCTGCATATTACCTGCCATTCATTTTCACTTAAATGTAGGCCTAATGCTTGGCGGTTCGTGACTGCGATAACGACCCGAGCAGTCACCAGGAGGATCAATAGCGAAGTTGGAGTCCAAAGGGTTGTTTATTGAAATCAGATGTGCAAAATGTGCAAATAATTAGGTTTAAGAGCTTAAAACAAAAATTGTAATAAAAACAGTCTAAAACTAGAACTGCAAGTACTAAAAACAGTACCAACTCCCCTCTACAACATTGAGGCTGGAGTTTCAGATGCTACACAGCACTACAATCTTGTTCCAAGCACTCTATCCCACCCCTTTGACTCTTATGATATACATGATATTTAGAAACAATAGTTTAAGTAAATAAATGCAATTAATAATACAATTAAAAAAAAGAACGGATAAACCAAAACATTTGCACAAACATTTACATTAGTTAAGCTGAGCGCTTTTTCTTAGTTTGCACTTCCTATTGCCACGCCCACTTAGCTAGACAAAGAAATGCAAACAAGCAACCAACATTAACAGTGAAAACAGTGATGGAAGACAATTTCAGAGTCTCTCCATCACAGTGACATATCCTCGGATAAACTCTAACTCTAACTCTAATTGCCATTGTGACTTACAATGAGAGCAATTTACAGCTGAGAGCAAGCATTTCACTGGTTGGATGCATCAGTGTCACGTTTGCATATGGCCGTACTATGCCGTCTGACAAACTATTTTGTACAGATTTTATTTTGTTTTGGCAAGTATATAATTACTTTGCCCAGAGAAAGACATTGGATTATGCAACAGACATGCAACTCATTGTCTCCATGCAGTTAATTAATAAACCATCGGTATCAGCCCTTTTCATGCTATTTCCGATATGCCGATGGCTTTAAAATAATAAAAAAATCGGCAGATAAATATCGGCGGCCGATACATCGGTGCATCCCTAATATATATATATATATATATATATAGCACAGATTTTAACACATTGATTTCAACACTACCTAAAAGTTGCTTTAGAATGTGTTAGTTATTATAAATTTTACTGATAATAATTAAACAAACAAAAAAAAAATGTCATTGATTTATTTGTCCAGTTTATGTGCTAAACATATGCTGTGATTTTTATTTATTCTTTTTTTATTTTTTGGACACAATAAGAAACATATCAGCCTAAACATACATGGCAATTCTTCGGCCGGTCCTAGTCCAGCCTAACCAGCCAGTTTTAGTTGTGCGATGAGTGTTTTGTTCAGCGGGTTAGTGCCGTATTGATTTCCTTTAATACAGTGATGTGATGGAGAGAAGCGCTGCTTGCTGACCCGTGGCCATGTCCGATCGCTCCGGTCTCCACAGGGTCTCGGCTCACATTATGTTGAATGTGAGTTATAGACTGGTCTCTTCACCTGCCACACGAGTTCAGGATCGACAATCTGCATCTTTATAATCCAATGGGAAACAGAAAAGATGCTGGAGTGCATTAGTGCATCAGGTCAAACCACACACATGTAACGCTGGTGTTCTCCTTATTCAAGGCTTTCTCTGGGAACTCGAACGCTGACAGTGTGGTGATGTACAAACTCCAGCAGCCGGTCATCGCTCAGTACATCCGGATACTGCCACTCCACTGGAACCCCAACGGCAGGATCGGCCTGAGACTGGAGGCCTACGGTTGCCAATACAGTACGTGTTCAACACTGACATACCACTGGACAGCGCTCATCTTATGAAAATTATTTAATATTATAGTTATTCATTTAAAACCTTTCATATTATGAAATGTATTTATTTATTTAAATATGATTTCAAATATTTCATATCATGGAGTTTATTTATTTAAAGATGATTTAAAATAAATAAATAAATTAATTAAATAATTTTTTGTTTCATTATGAAATTAGTTTATTATAGTTTGTTATTTATTCATTCATTAATTTAAATAGAAATTAAAATGATATGTTTTTTATTTCTGTATTTGTTTAATTTAAAATCTTTAGGTATGAAATTCATTTATTCTGGTTTATTATTTATTATTCATTCATTTAAATGTGAATTTTAACTATTTTATTTTAACAAAATGGTATTTTAAAGATTTGAATATTTATTTAAATTTGATTGAAAATCTTTTATGTTTTGAGTTTATTTAAATATTATTTAAAATATTTTATGTTAATATGTAAACTAATTTAATATTATTCATTCATTCATTTGTCCATTTATATATGAATGAATTTTATTTATTTCAAATATGATTTCAAATATTTTATGTGTATATTTAAACAAATGTATTTATTTGTGTAAATGTAAAATAAAATAAAATCCTACATATTATGAAATGTTAATTTTTTTATTCATTTGTGTATATTTAAACAAATAAATGTATTTGTTAAAATATGATTTAATCTTTTAAGTTATGAATCAATTTAATATAATTGGTTATTTACTTAAATTTGATTTAAAAATCTTTTCTTATAAATTTTATTTAAATATTATTTAAAATATTTTGTTATTAAATAAATTTAACAGTATACTACTACTACTACTACTACTAATAATAATAATAATAATAATTAAATCCTGCAAATTATGAATATGTATTTATTTAAATATGATTAAAAAATGTAGTTGTGAACTGTCAAAATGTCTGAATAGTAAAACACTTTGGCACTCTCAAAACATTGATCTGTTTGATCTCATTTCAACTACTGTCTCAACCAATGGAGTGAGTTTAGAGGCGGGGCTATGTGATAATGTACTCTCTGTTTACGCAGCCAATAGAAGACGTGTTTAGTATATGTGTTTGACTCATTATCTATGAATTTCAGTTTGGTGCCGTTTACCTTTAATCTAATGCTTTCTTTTTAGTTTTGTGATTACAACATTAATGACGCTCCAGATCAGCCTGTGCTCTATATATACTATGACAATTTCACATCTTCAAACGCCACGTGTTATATGTTATCATCTGAGAGCAGACGAGTGGTTTTCAGTCAGACTGCAGCCCAGCGCGCTGGCTGATGTATGACTGGTCTCTCAGAGGTCCTGTGCATGAGATGTGTTGTCGCTGGAGTCACACGGGGCAGAACTGCAGGGCAAAACCTCCAGTCAACATACCACAGTGTTTATTTGCCTCAAGTGCATTAACAGCGTTTGGATTGTTTCCATGTTCATACTGTAAATACAGCAGACCATTAGGGATGGAGTGCTTTCCCTGCATTCATACAGATGTATAATTTATTGCTGGGATCTGCAGGTTGTGTCCAGTGTCAGGCGTTTGCATCATCTCTATTGACCTCAGGTTTAAACGCTCTCTGCTCCGTTTAGTGAAGCTGCTGTACCTGAATACATCAGGAGTGCCAATAGAGCTGCACAAACACTGTGCAACACCAATTATAATGATAAATTATAAAAAGAGTTTAATCGTTAGAGTCAGGGGTTTGTTGACATGTCAGTCCACACAAACAAACAGATCAATGTTTTGAAAGCATCTCAGAGTCAGCGTTTCACTCTTCAGGCAGTTAACCTTACACTAAATCAACATCACACACACAATCTTTATTTATTCATTTTGTTTGTTTGTTTAACTTTCTCTATTGTGCATTATATATTTATTTGTTATATTTCATTATTTATTTATTATAGTCCCTTATTTATAGTTCATTATCTAAATATGTATTTGTTTGTTTTAGATTATTATTATTTTAATTGTCGATTGTTTCATATATATAATATATATATATACACTTATTTATTTCAGTTCATTATTATTTTCTTATTATTATTATTGTTCATTATTTATTTATTTTAGTTCATTTTCATTTACGTGTAATGCGTTTATTTAATATAGTTCATTATTTAATTTCCAGTGTATTTGATTTTTGTTTATTGTTTATTTGTTTATTGATATTTCCAGTGTATTTGATATTTGTTATTCGTTGAATTATGTAATTGTTTATTTTAGGTTATTCATTTATTGATGTATTACTGTTATCTATTTATTTTAGCTCATTACTATTATCTATTATTGTCCATTATTAATTAATTAATTTATTTATTCTGAGTTCATTTCGTTATTTATTTTTTTTATTTGTATTTCTCTTTTTAGGTTCATTATCATTTATTTTAATTTTAGTTCATTATTATTTTTTTATTTGTGTATAGTGTATGTTTACTGTTGTCCATTATTTATTTTTTGCAATTTATTTAGGATATTTCATTATTTAAATGTTTTTGTTAATGATTTATTTTAATGTTAGATCATTATTATTATTAACTTATTTTAGTGTATTTATGTATTTCTTAATTGTAATCCATTATTTATTCATTTATTTTTCTTCACTATTATTTACTTAGTTATTTTTGTCTATTATTCATTTTATTTCATTATTATTTAATTCATTTTATTTATTTATTTGTATTTAATTACTGTAATGCATTATCTATGTATCTATTTTAGTTCATTATTATGCAATTCATTATTTATTTATTTGTTTGATTGTTTGTTTGTTTGTTTGCTTGCTTGTTTGTATGTTTGTTGCAGTTCATTAGAGTTTATTTACTGAATGCAGTTGAAGCCTTGTTAACGAGAATGGAAATCAGTCATTTGTACTGCCTGGTTGTGAGCGGTTCTGCCTGATCTCTCGAGTTCTTGTGTTTGTTTCTGCTGTGTCTTCAGAGTCTGATGTGGTCAGTATTGACGGCAGCGCTCACTTGCTCTTCAGGCCGGATCCCAGCATCACTCCATTAAACAGAGACGTGTTGTCCATGAACTTCAAAACCCTGCTGAACTCTGGGATGCTGGTTCACATGGAGGAGCACAGCGGACACTCGCTCACTCTGGAGTTATTCAGAGGGAAACTCCTCCTACAGCTCAGAAAAGGTACTAAAACACATCTCTCAGCTGCTGGAATGAGTAATGATCTTTTTTATGTTGTTGATAAATGTCGATTTTGAGCCTCTTTTCTCTAAAGTCATTCAGTTTTAGTTAGACAGCATGAAAGAGTGTTTTGGGATACAAACTACATGTTAAAAGACTATGATATGATACAGCAATTCCATCAGTTAGTAGTTCCACATTACACTGCTGTAGACCACGGTACTGAATTACTGATTAAGATATTTGTATGCCATCTTTTTTAATTCATTAATCTCACAAAAGCTGTTAGGAACATGTCAGGATTATATTTCACCCCCCCCCAAAAAAACTAACCATAATTAAGCACATTTTTTTACCCCCAAATTGTCATTGCCATAATGCTAAATATATTATTTATCATAGATATATAAAAGAGATAGCGATACTACATTATAGATTATAGTCAAAGAGGTATTATATATAAAAAAATATTAAAAAGTAATATGGATGTGTAATAATATTTAAATTGTAGCTATATAAAAAGTAATAAAATTACATTTTGTTTAAAAAAAGGCAGTACAGCAGCTTTTTTTAAATAAAAAGTCATTTTATTAGATTAGTGTTTACTGTGTTAAATTAATGAGAATCACCAGTGAGAATAAAAATTATTTAAAAAAAATGCTGTCATTTGTGCTAAAGGAGCCCCGACCAAGTATTGAGTGCATAAATGAACGTACTTCAAAAGAACTTGAACTTTTCTGTTTTGCAAATCCTTTTTTTGATTGATCTTAGGAAATATTCAAATATTTTGAGATACTGGATTTTTGACTTTCATTAGCTGTAAAATGTAATCGTCAAAATTAAAACAAAAAACTTTTGAAATTTTTACTTTACATGTAATGAATCTAGAATATATAAATGTTTCACTTTTTGAAATAAGTTTTTCACTATATTCTTATTTTTGAGATTCACCTGAATGTGAAACTCGTGTATTAAATAAATTCAACGCACACAGACTGAAGTGTTTATTAAAAGCACGTGCGGTGGATACTGTGGCAACCGCTCTGTGTGTGTCAGTCTACTATCCATTTGTGAGTCTTTAGTGTTTTCTGTCCCTCACTATAAGCATCATAATGCCAAAAGCGAGCCATAAGACTAAACACTTGGGCTAGAGCAGACAGCGTTTCAGCATTCTGTGCGTTGTCTGCTTGGGAACGAAGCACGCAGAGTCAGCTCTCGAGGGAGCCGTCGACAGGTACCAGGAGGCTCGTAAACAAGCGGCAGCGTTTCAGCAGTTCCTCTGCAGCTTTTGGGGCTGCCAGGCAGGAGCAGCCCCCTCCCTGTACCAGCTCCTCATACAGCTCCTCCGCATCGGGACTGGGAGCCCCAGCGACGCTCTAGGCCGGGGTCTTCTAAGATGAAGTCGGATCTGTGGACCGTTCTTACGTCTAAAAAGACCTCGGCCAAGCAGTCCTGACGCTTGTGGCTCAGGACTTCTGAGGACAGGCCCCTCTGGGAAAGAGCGGTGTACACCTCATCATACGGTGCCCGTCTCTCCTTAGTGCCCTCAGGAGGTCGATCTGCCAACCCTGCCACCCACAGTGCTTCAGGGCGCAGCGGTCTCCGGCGAGCGCTTCTCTCAGTCACCGCCCGGAAACGTAGCGGTACTAAGAGGCTCATTACCTCCCAGAGGTCTCTAGAGCACCTAGTTCGGCCGTCCCCTGCCGGTCCGCCATTTCAGGGCACCGAGCTAGATGCTCTGATTACACCAGAGGTCAGTCTCGAGAGACTGACTCCCTTAGTAGACTATTTGGCAGCATGGAAACTTCTGCCAAATGTGTCTCAATGGTTCCTGCACACTGTAGAAAAAGGCTACCACATTCAGTTCAGTTTTCCTCCGCCTCGTTTCAACGGGGTCATTCCCACTCTGGTGGGCCCTGAGCAGGCTCTGGTAATGGAACAAGAAGTAAACACTCTCTTGAGGAAGGAGCGAGCACTTGCTTCATTACCCAGAAGCTGCCACTGAATCCACCGCACATGCTTTTAAGCTTTCTGGTCGCTACGTCACCCCGCCCGTGACGTCTCGCCCATCCATTGGACTGATTACACACGTGATTCAGATCGTGGTCACGCTGAAGGTGTTCCCATAGCGCTTCGACGCAGGGTCTCGTTCCCTCGGGAAACCTAGAGACATTTTTGATTATTTATTTTATAATAGTTAACTATAATAACACTGGCACTGTGAGATTGACAGTTGAAACTCTGTGTTCGATTTGCTGTTTACATGTGACTATGGAAAAGTAAAGATTACAGCGTCGGATGAAGCGGCGAACAAATGCTGTTTTAATCATATCTCAGTTTTTCAGTGTTGAAGTTGTATTTCCTGAAATCTCTCAGAGCTCAGCTGGGTCTGTCTAGAGGAGTTTGAAGGCCTCGCGCCTGTACATCTGGGCTTTTCCATCGTGAAGTAACTGCAGTCTAACTGCTGCTCTCTCTGCTTTCACCATAATTTCAAGCAAATCAAAGATGTCTGCCATCACTTATTAGAGGGGTTTGCTAAGTGCTAAAGTGGTCTCTCGGCCTCACTCTGATAATGGCCCGACTCTGTTTGTCAGAAATGCGTGTGGTGCTCGCTGTTGTATTTGCCGAGCCAATGATGGCCGCTCGTTCGTCTTGTTTAGTTGAGATTTACTGTGCTGTAAGGACATTGCACTTCAAAGCTGTCGCTGCATTCACTTGGGATCATTTTAGAAGACATTACATTCAGCCAGTGTTGAATATACATCACTTCAGATGGATTTTAAAATGTTTTTAGGCTGGAGGTACATGCATATGTTGAGTTTTAGAGGCTAGAAACTAAATAATGAAGAATAGATGAATATTCATATAATAAGATTATTTTATATATTTTTTTATTTTGTTTTTGAACATGTTTTGGTATAGGCCTTTTTAACCAGTTTAGCAGATACAGTTATAATTTAATTAATATTTTGAAATAGCTTTTTTTTTTAGTTTAAATACTTTGTCATTTTGATTAGCTTTTTATATATATATATATATATATATATATATATATACAGTGGGTACGGAAAGTATTCAGACCCCCTTAAATTTTTCACTCTTTGTGA
>NW_015506438.1:12996-33179 GCF_001515645.1 Sinocyclocheilus grahami | reverse complement strand
TATATATATATATATATATATATATATATATATATATCTGTTTCAGTGTGAAATCAAAATTGACACTATTTACTTGAATTCATGCTCCTGCTGTTCAGATTAGCATGAGAAAAATTATGTCTGCGGCATCTCGCAAAACAAACAAACTGTTAATATTTATGATTGCAGAATTCTAAAGCATCGGTCAATGCGGTCAGAACATTGTGTATTTAAATCCAAACTCAGACTAGAGAAGTTTGGGGCAGAACATGACCCACTGGAGCACAAAACAAACAGACAGCTTGATGAATGCAAATGACCAGCAGAATAAAATAGTTTGGGAAATGGGGCATAAATCTTCATGTCACAGCTTGTTTGCAGATGTATTTTTCGGCACAGACAGAAGCCTGTGCTTGCCAGAGACTGACAGCTGTCTCTGCATCACAACAACAACAACAACATCGGCACATAAGATGATCGGACCTGTGGCACAGTTTATCTTCTGAACCGCTGCTTCTCAGTGCAGTTGTGCTGGATTTATGCATGCTTTAGATGTGGATGACGTGAATATTTAAAGGACAATCGCGACAGAACGATTGCACTACTGTACGTTCCATTCAAACAAACCTGAATGTCCTTCAAATAAATTGTGACCCTGGAGCACAAAACCAGTCATAAGGGTAAATTTTCTCGAAATTGAGATTTATAGATCATCTGAAAGCTGAATAAATAAGCTTTCCATTGATGTATGGTTTGTTAGGATATGACAATATTTGGCTATTTGTATATTTGAATATCTGGAATCTGAGGGTGAAAAAAAATCTAAATATTGAGAAAATCGCCTTTAAAGATGTCCAAATGAAGTTCTTAGCAATACATATTACTAATCAAACATTAAGTTTTAATATATTTACAGTAGGAAATTTACAAAATATCTTCATGGAACATGATCTTTACTTAATATCCTAATGATTGATCTATAATTTTGACCCATACAATGTATTGTTGGCTATTGCTACAAATATACCCCAGCGACTTAAGGCTGCTTTTGTGCTGCAGGCTCACAATTATATTGCAAACTTCAGCTAACCCAGACTTAATATCAAAATCAACTTGCAGACAAAAAGCGTGAGATCTGATGAAAACAGCACATCCTCTGCTGCTGCAATCTTCACATTTCCAAATGCCAAAGTCAAACGTAAATGGTAAATCGAACACGTACTTTTAATTGTCAAACTCGTACAGACACGCGGCATAAGATTTACAACCACAGACTGAGACGAGATGAGAAAATACAGGAAAGAACAATCCGTTTCACACAGACAGTAATGAGATTCAATGAAGTTTCCTGCTGCTTCTCCTGAGAAAAGAAAATATAAAACCAAAGAAAAATTGAACTACAGTCAAAATATTGACCCCGATGGTGCTGAGGTAACACAGTCAATGAAAAGTTACTTAATAAAAGATAGTTAACTTTAACTAAGACCAAAATTTTATTTCTTTAAATAAAATAAATTTTAAATAAAAAATTAAATAAAAAACCTTGGATTCATTCAAAAACGAGGATTCATTTGCACATCAGTTTTTCAGTGTGTGTGTGTGTGTGTATATATATATATATATATATTATATGTGTGTGTGTGTATACAGTATATATATATATTTTAAACGCTATTTGAGCATAAGAAAGAACATTCATGGGGCAGTTCATTTCAGATTTTGTTGCTGATTTGAAATATGTAATTTAATCGCGAGTTCAGCAAACAGTTTTTGAGATTTCAGGATTCCCCCATTCATTTAGATAAGACTTGGTCTTGTTTGAGCTGCCCGGAGGTGTTGCAAATACGGCGGCCGAGTGAACGGACTTTCCTTGAAAGGGACTTTGCTTTGACTCAACCAAGCGTTCTAACCACGACCTCGCCCCTCCCCACCCCCCAACCATTCCAATTTCCGTAGACGGGATTTATTTTAATGATATTCTAATGAGCCACTTTGTGACATCATAAAAACCCGGGAAAACAACGCTGCAGTCCAAACGAGCCGTTCGTTGTAGTTCTTGAAAAGGGATTTTTAAAAAACGAAATATATCCCTTTGGAGTGGACTTTGAGATTTGTAACTTTGTAGGCCTTTTTTATGCCCAAACATACACACTACACACTGACTAAAATTCAAAAAGTGAAAAAGCATAATAGGACCCCTTTAAAATAAGGGTAAAATAAAATATAAATATTAAGGGGAAAACTTTAGTAAAAGGGGAAAATTTGTAAAACTGAAATAAAAATAAAGCTAAATATAAATATTTTTAAAAAACTAATACAAATTTAGTAAAACAGACTATTGACAATAATGTGTCTAAAATTTAACAAACTATTAACGTCTTGTTTTTTTAACTGTTGTCTAAAAATTAGGGCTGCAATACGATTAATCGCGATTAATCGCATTCAAAATAAAAGTTTGTTTACATACTATATGTGTATGTACTGTGTATATTTATTACGTATATATAAATGCACACATACATGTGTTAATATGTTAATTTATATATGAAATATTTATATTTATATACAATATAAATTATATATAACTATAAGTATATATACATACAAATATTTTTTCAAATATATACATACAGTATATGTGTGTGTATTTATATATACGTAATAAATATACACAGTACACACACATACAGTATGTAAACAAACTTTTATTTTGAATGCGATTAATCGCGATTAATCGTTTTGCAGCCCTAATAAAATGTATTTGGGAAAACAGCACTTGCTCGTGTGAGATAAACTGTATCTGTGCTAAACTGTATCTTATATAAATATGAGACGAAAAACCCATACAGGGTAATTTTTTGCCTCATCTTGAATTTTAGGCTCATATAACTGCATTCTGTAGGCTCCATCACACAGTCAGTGGTCCTGCATCATGTTCATCAACCACTGCATTCATGTAAGATGAACCTATTACTATTAATGCATCTATTTTATGTTTATGGCACGCAACATGTCTATCAATTATTCATCAGTTACAATCGGTCGGTCTGGCACTGGTCAGTTACCATCAGAATATAAACCAGTTCTGCTTTGATTTTACGGCAATGACGGCTCTGATGTTATTTAACAAGTGTTCCGCTGCTTAATATTTCATGATTTTTGTTCCTCTTAGAAAGCAGAATAACATCAGCTCGGCCTTGATCTGTCCCCTTCACTCGCATGACAGCCATACTCATATTTGTGTTTGAAGAGCGACTCTGATTAACGAAAAATAATATACGACACTGTCGATCTGTCATCATCTGACAATGAAAATATGAGAAATGCCTGTCCTCTTCTGTCAGCTTTGTAAAAGTGTCCCTGAATTTTTGATCCGACATCAAGTATAAAAAATATAGCCACAAGACTAAAACATTATACGAGTTAAGATCACTTAGTACACACCTATAAATTATAAAATTACATATATTTTGTTTACATTTTGCAAAAATCTCTCCATATAAGTAATATAAAGAGTAATAATTATATATGATTCTTTATTAATATTTATAATAATAATACATATGCATATAATTTTATATTTTATTTGTTTTTATAAATGTTTTTATTTTTTATTTCTTTACATATTTGTGTTATACACACACACATAATTATAATTAATTAATAGTAAATAATTACAATAAAGCTAATAAGTTGAAAGTATTAGTAAAACGGAAATAAAATGTAAAGCTAAATAGAAATATTAAAACTAATAAAAATGAAAATACACAATTACTAAAACTTAAATATTAAACCCCTCCCCACCCCCCAACCATTCCAATTTCCGTAGACGGGATTTATTTTAATGATATTCTAATGAGCCACTTTGTGACATCATAAAAACCCGGGAAAACAACGCTGCAGTCCAAACGAGCCGTTCGTTGTAGTTCTTGAAAAGGGATTTTTAAAAAACGAAATATATCCCTTTGGAGTGGACTTTGAGATTTGTAACTTTGTAGGACTTTTTTATGCCCAAACATACACACTACACACTGACTAAAATTCAAAAAGTGAAAAAGCATAATAGGACCCCTTTAAAATAAGGGTAAAATAAAATATAAATATTAAGGGGAAAACTTTAGTAAAAGGGGAAAATTTGTAAAACTGAAATAAAAATAAAGCTAAATATAAATATTTTTAAAAAACTAATACAAATTTAGTAAAACAGACTATTGACAATAATGTGTCTAAAATTTAACAAACTATTAACGTCTTGTTTTTTTAACTGTTGTCTAAAAATTAGGGCTGCAATACGATTAATCGCGATTAATCGCATTCAAAATAAAAGTTTGTTTACATACTATATGTGTATGTACTGTGTATATTTATTACGTATATATAAATGCACACATACATGTGTTAATATGTTAATTTATATATGAAATATTTATATTTATATACAATATAAATTATATATAACTATAAGTATATATACATACAAATATTTTTTCAAATATATACATACAGTATATGTGTGTGTATTTATATATACGTAATAAATATACACAGTACACACACATACAGTATGTAAACAAACTTTTATTTTGAATGCGATTAATCGCGATTAATCGTTTTGCAGCCCTAATAAAATGTATTTGGGAAAACAGCACTTGCTCGTGTGAGATAAACTGTATCTGTGCTAAACTGTATCTTATATAAATATGAGACGAAAAACCCATACAGGGTAATTTTTTGCCTCATCTTGAATTTTAGGCTCATATAACTGCATTCTGTAGGCTCCATCACACAGTCAGTGGTCCTGCATCATGTTCATCAACCACTGCATTCATGTAAGATGAACCTATTACTATTAATGCATCTATTTTATGTTTATGGCACGCAACATGTCTATCAATTATTCATCAGTTACAATCGGTCGGTCTGGCACTGGTCAGTTACCATCAGAATATAAACCAGTTCTGCTTTGATTTTACGGCAATGACGGCTCTGATGTTATTTAACAAGAGTTCCGCTGCTTAATATTTCATGATTTTTGTTCCTCTTAGAAAGCAGAATAACATCAGCTCGGCCTTGATCTGTCCCCTTCACTCGCATGACAGCCATACTCATATTTGTGTTTGAAGAGCGACTCTGATTAACGAAAAATAATATACGACACTGTCGATCTGTCATCATCTGACAATGAAAATATGAGAAATGCCTGTCCTCTTCTGTCAGCTTTGTAAAAGTGTCCCTGAATTTTTGATCCGACATCAAGTATAAAAAATATAGCCACAAGACTAAAACATTATACGAGTTAAGATCACTTAGTACACACCTATAAATTATAAAATTACATATATTTTGTTTACATTTTGCAAAAATCTCTCCATATAAGTAATATAAAGAGTAATAATTATATATGATTCTTTATTAATATTTATAATAATAATACATATGCATATAATTTTATATTTTATTTGTTTTTATAAATGTTTTTATTTTTTATTTCTTTACATATTTGTGTTATACACACACACATAATTATAATTAATTAATAGTAAATAATTACAATAAAGCTAATAAGTTGAAAGTATTAGTAAAACGGAAATAAAATGTAAAGCTAAATAGAAATATTAAAACTAATAAAAATGAAAATACACAATTACTAAAACTTAAATATTAAAATAAACTAAAATACAAAAATTATATATATATATATATATATATATATAATTTTTGTATTTTAGTTTATATATATAAAATTAAAAAATAGAAAATACAATGACTAAAATACAAACATTTTACAATGAAATGCTAATTAAATATTAATTATAATGTACAAATAATAATAATTATTATATATGGATAGATATATATAGGTTATTAATGATGATTGTTATTATTATTATTATTACATATTTATTTTTTTGTTATTTGTTCTTATTATTTCTTGTCATTTTTATTTCTTACGTGTGTGTCACAGAAATGGCAACCCAACGCAGTACCAAAACTGCAAACTATTTTCCTTAAATGTATTTATATAAAAGATGAATCTTACGGCTGTAATCAAACCTGTGTGAACCGCTGTCACCTGAAACTCGTCCTGATTCAGCAAAGAGAAGCGTCTCACTTGCCTCTTCTCCCAGAAGCGTGTCAGTGCTTAAAATAAGCGGCAGCAGAAGTGAGCTGTGATCTGGCTGGCCGAGTGTCAGAGCCGCAGGTGAAGTAAAGCTGCTCTAAACATCTCAGCATCTCAGTTTATTTCACAGATCTGAAGCTACTTTAAGGAGGTGATACGTAAAGTCTGTGAGGCTTTAAAAAGTGTTGCACTTTTAGAGCAAACAGTCGCAGAGTAATGTGAATGCCGAATTTAGCAGATCATCTCAGTGATGTTAATTGAGCTCGAGTTTGTTGCAGCGGTGTTGTGTTTGATATTCATATAAGACAATCAGTGTGATGTGTTACTTTAATATTACTTATATTCTATAGTATTTATTCATATTTTGAATTATCTTTAATTTTTCTATTTAAAGTTTTATTAATTGTGATTTGTCCTTTGTATTATTTCTCCATTTCTTTATTTATTTTTGTAAATTTCTGTTTAGTTTTAATTTGTTTTATTTCATTTTTAGTAATTGTAGCAGTTTAACTTAGTATTTTAGGTTTTCCTCTAATATTCCTTTCAACTTTATTTCAATTATTTGTTTTAAATACAAAAAAATATCAATATATATATATATATATATATATATATATATATGCATATATATATATATATATTAGATCTAGGTTGAAATACTAAAATGTCTAATGTTGCCAATTTTATTTTTATATTTCCTTTTATTTTTCATTTGAGTAATTTTGTTTCATGGTTCATATTTATTTATTTGTATTTTTATAAAATTATATTATTTATAACATATTTATTTATTTATTATTTCAGCTAATTGCCAGATTTTCAAAAGTTACTTTAAGTAATTAATTTTTTTTAAATTTAGTTTTAAATCACGTTAATAACCCTGCTGTGAGTACAAAGAATCGCAATTGGCAAGAGATGCATTTCATCTTCTTTTGATTACAATCTCTTGTCTTTTGCTTAAATTGTACATTGTTTTATGGAACAGTGTGTAATTATTTGTTGATTTATTATTTACAGCCAGAGAAAACCTCTCCTATTTATATCTCTATGTTTCTCTGTTAAACGGGTCATATGATGCTATTTTAAAGATCATTATTTTGTGTATTTGGTGCAACAGAATGTTGACATGCTTTAATGTTCAAAAAACACATTATTTTTCAAATACTGTACATTATTGTAGGTCCTCTATGCCCCGCTTCTCTCAAACACTTCGTTTTCAACAAAGCCCCCTCCTTTGACAAGCGCAGTCTGCTCTGATTGGCCAGCTGACCCAGCGCATTGTGATTGGCCGAACACCGCAAGCACTCGTCGGAAATGTAACACCCCTTACCATAATCGCTTCAGCTTTCAAAGTAAATATCAAGACTATTAATAATGTGGTTAGTTTTACCATCAGTTCAAGCCTGAAAGGGCAACAGAGTTGCGTGACAGACACAGTGATGATGCAGTACACAAGCCGCGGTTAAGATAGCTGACGTGCTATGATTCCTGACAGACAGTTCACTCTCCTGTGATGTGACCCTGTTCCCCTCACACACACACACACACACACACACACACACAACGCGTTACTCTGCGCTGCGCAAAACTCCGCATTTGAACAGTCAATAGCAAATACTTAAACTAATAACAAAACATACTTACAGTCGCTGATTCAGAAGTGCCAGATTGTCATAGCAAAGTCGGAATTGACCCTTTAAAAAAAAAATTTAATAAAAAAAAAAAAAAGCCTTTGTGCACAGCCAGCCTTGTACTCTTCTAGGTAAAAAAAACCCTGCTGCTTACTGCGTACTGGACAGTATATGCTATATAACCTTTGTTTAAAAATAGTACGTGAAATTGTATATGCAGTAAATGTTTCAAACAGCTACATTGTTATTTCATGACCTGCATGTTAATGAATGGTGATTGAATATTTTCTAATGTCAGTTTCTGATATTTAAAGTATCCAAACTTATGTAGTTTTATCAAGCCGTCTTGATCCCTGTGTGTGTGTATGTGTTTGTTTGTCTGTGTCTGTGTCTGTGTCTGTGTCTGTGTCTGTGTCTGTGTCTGTGTCTGTGTCTGTGTGTGTTTCAGGCCGGGGTTTGTGGGCTGATTTCCACCCTCTGGTGTCTCTGGGCAGTCTGCTGGACGATCAGCACTGGCATCACGTCAGCGTGGAGCGAGTTCGAGGACTCGTGAACTTCACCGTGGACAAAAACACCCAGCAGTTCCAGCTGCTCGAGTCCTGGAGTCACTCTGAGATAAACGAGGTGAGCCGCTAACGACTTCCAGCTCAATTAGTCCAGTAAAGCATTTCAAACATGTGAATTATACAAACAACATAAATCAGCTAGAATGGAAATGTCTGTGTGTAATTAGATTTCACTTTCTGAGTCTTTCACTTTGTTGTGACACACTGTTCATTTATATTGATATCAACACTTACATTACAGTAAACTAGAAAAGCCTCACTATACAAGCCAAGTTCATTTATATAGAACATATATATATATATATATATTCAACTTGACTAACTATATACAGGCAGGGTTACTAAATGATTGTCTCCCATGTTAACATGTTAACTAGTAAATATAATTTAAAAAAATGATATTTAATAATAATATTCGTAAGACTTTAAAAAAAAAATACAGTAGTCAACATTTGAAGTGGATAAATAAAGTTCATCAAAGTATTGAAGAACAGGTATTGTTTTGGTTTTAGGACAACATTGATGAAAGGTTTTGATCCACTTCAAATGTTGACTACTGTATGTCATTAATAATAAAAATTAACAATATAAATTTAATTTCAATATTATTTATGTATATTAAAATTAAATGTATATTTATTAATTTTGTTAATTTGTAGAACTTTACACAGTCATGGTTACTAGTTGATTTTCTGTCTCACACTAGTTAACCAATAAATTATTAATAAATTATTTTTAACTAATATAATTTAATAAGTTATAATTTATTAATATAATTTCAATTAATAAATTTATATAATTTAGTATATATATATATATATATATATCATAAAGTGGTAATGAATAATAATAATCATATTTATATGTATTTTTTCACTGTATTGTAATTTTTATAATATGTTTTTTAAAAACATTCAGTTCAAAGTTGACTAAATAAGCTTTCCATTGATGTATGGTTTGTGAGGATCGGACAATATTTGGCTGAGATACAACTATTTGAAAATCTGGAATCTGAGGGTGCAAAAAAATCTAAATATTGAGAAAATCATCTTTAAAGTTGTCCAAATGAAGTTCTTAGCAATGCATATTACTAATCAAAAATTACGTTTTGATATATTTACGGTAGGAAATTCACAAAATATCTTCATGGAACATGATCTTTACTTAATATCCTAATGATTTTTGGCATAAAAGAAAAATGTATAATTTTGACCCATACAATGTATTGTTGGCTATTGCTACAAGTATCCCCCAGCGACTTAACACTGCTTTTGTGCTGTGCTGTGCTTCTGTGCTGCAGGGTCACTTATTACAATTGACAGTATTTTATCGCCTCACTGCATGTCATTAGTGTAAAGGTAGTTTTTGAAAAATGAGTTATGAGTTAAAAATGATCTTCCGTGCTAATCGACAGTCTGTCAATGGAGTTTAGCTTATTAATTTCATATCACTCCGTTAATATGTGTGATTTCTGACATGAATCTGTCGTTCTTTCACAAGATCAGTTTCGGTGGAACGTCAGCGCCTGGACTCCAGAAATCCCACTCCAGAAGAAACTTCCACGGTTGCTTGGAAAACGTGCTTTACAACGACATCAGCGTGATCGAGCGAGCCGAAGAGCAGCAGGTCTTCATCACAGTAAGTGTGTGAACACAGTCACGTCTGCAGCTGCTTTATTTGGCCTGTTAGCGACTGTCAATTGTTGGCTGCCTCATTTTTCCATAATGAGAGCTTTGTGTTTCCGTGACCCTTACCATGTTCTCCTCCATTATACAGGGTTTCTCCTTTTTTTACAACCATTGTCTTGGGATTTTGGGGGTTAAACCAATTACCATCCCTTTAATTAATTGTCGTAATGGCTGTGACATTGGTTTCAAGATAATAGGCAGGAGAGCAAATGCATAATTTATAAAGCAGACGTTCTTCACGATCACAAATGCAGCTTGCGTGAGAAACGCTCTTGGTCTTACTGCAGTATTTGTGTCTCTCGCAGGGGAACGTCAGCTTCACATGCACCGAATCCATAGACGTGCCGGTGACCTTCGCCAGTCCTGGAAGTTACCTCGCTTTGCCGTGGGTCTCCGGTGGAGAAAGCGCGTCGGTCGCTCTGCAGTTCAGGACCTGGAACAGAGCGGGTCTGCTGATGACCTTTGACCTGCAGCATAACGCGGGAACGCTGTGGCTCTATCTGAGCGAGGGCAGAGCGCGACTGCAGATCCATAAGACCGGCCGGATCGTGACGGACATCACCGCAGGTTCAGCTCATGCATTGTGGGATATATATACCATAGTTTCAGTTTATTTGACAGTAAAAGCAGAATCATCTCTCTTGTGTGTGAAGGGTAGAGCAAAGTCAACATCAGTGGCACAGTGTATGAAAATTTACATCACAAAGGAACTTTCTAGCTAAAAATAGTTTTATTGATTAAGTTTAAGGCAGAAATCTGTTCTTACGGTTTATGTAAAAATGATCTCCCTAATGCCTGTTATTTTGCCTGATCCATATGCTTGCGCTCTCTCTCCACAGGTGCCAGTTTAAATGACGGTCAGTGGCACTCGCTGGAGCTGGCTGTCCGTCGGGGGCGTCTCGCAGTCACCCTGGACAAAACCGACAGCTCTACAGCATCCACTTCCTTCCCTGTCGCGCCTGACAGCCAGCTATTCTTAGGTGGTAAGAGCAACCTTTAGCCATCCATCGCCGTCTGCTAACACAAAGCAACACGCTAGCTCCGAGTAATTTCCCTCTACACGAACCCAGTCCTTCACGTTAATCAATCCGTCGTGTCAGTCAACGCACAGCTTCCGCTGAGAAAAGCACATTGGTTTAGCTTTCCAGCGGTTTGGGGCTGAAACTCTCAGAGGCTTAATAGCCTTCAGCTCAGTAACTGGAGAGAGAGAGAGAGTAACGCCGTCTGAATGCACTGCTGCAGTGTGTCTGCACTGAGCTGCAGTAAAGCATGCATCAGATCGTCATGCATGTTATGAGACGGTTGTCCACATATAAGCTTTTGACATGACAGTATGTGACATTTTTGCAGGTAAATTTCGACATGTGATTTGTAAATATTTGTTGAGCGCAGTCCAAATCATTTTTGCAGTTAGCATTATTAGTGTTAAGTAAAACAGTACATGAGTACAAACATTTTTTTTATAAAAAAAATAAATAACCGAACATACCTAAAACATATCAAATCGATAACTGAAATAAACTGTAAATAGCTTATTTCCAATGGTAACATTGATCATTTTCGTTTAGTTTAACTTGAAATACGGTACTTATAAACTTGAACTGAAATGAAATAAACAAAGTAAAAAATTAAAGTTATTTTATTTCAGATAAATAAAATAAATACAAAATAATAAAAACTATAGACATATAAAAATAACTTTTCTGAGCACAATCGAAATCAATCAGAAATGTTTGCGGTCAACATTATTATTAACTCAAATAATAAAAATTGTTGTTTAAAAAAAATAAACGTTAACTGAAATATTTATAAACTATAAAAAAAACCTTAAAAGCATTGTATTTTAGCAAGTTGCCATAGCAACATATATGATTTTCTTTCAATTGAAACTATAAAAAATTAAGCTAATTTATTTCAGCTAAATAAATACAAATTAATAAAAAAAGATGTAGACATATACTGTATAAAACATTGTATTTTTATTGAGCGCAATGCAAATTATTTTTGCAGTTAACTAAAACTAAAAAAACAATAAAATAAACATTTTTGTTACTTATAAATGTTAACTGAAAAATAAACTATAAAAAACTCAATCCTGTTTTATTTAACATTTCTCATTTCCATTTAGTTCAACTTGATGTACTAAAATAAGGAAAAATGTAAAAGTGTATAAAATTGTATAATTTTTTTCCCCAAAATGCAATAAATCCATGACATGTTTTTTTGTTTTTTTTCAAAATGCAATAAATCCATTGAATCAGTATAAAACTTATTTTTCATATTGAAACTGTTGAAAATACACAACGTAGTAAGTTAATCCACGTATGACAGCCTCTGAACTTGGTCAATACTAATCTTATATGCAGGCACTGGACTAAAAATACATTCAATCAGTCATCGCCCAAAATTAATTCAGCGGGTCATCTTGTGAATGCTATAAATTAATTACAACAATAAAAGAAAATTTCATCATGAACATACTTGAACAAAAATATCACATTAAACCACAGAAATTCCAAAATGACATTTCCCTTACATTCAACTTCCAAAAGTGCATTCATCTTTTTGATTTCTTTTTCACTTTTTGAGTGGGATTTCTTTTTTTACATTCATTTAGTTGACTAGTGCTATACGCTGTATTAACAAAAACATTAATGGCATAAATAAAAACACTTACACTGACAAGCTACGCAATATCGCGTTCATAATCAAATGCGACTCATCTGCGATTATGAACGCTATATTGCAGTGATCTACGGCTCTGTGTAGTAAATGAAAGCACGTAATGGAGATTTACTATTAATCACAGAACCGGCTTTACTGACGAGATGCGCATGACAATCACATGCCATTTATCGTGCAGCCCTAAGTTTGTTTATTGATCACAAAGTACAAAGTAGATGAGGAAAACTAGGATGCCGGGTGTATTCAGAGCGCCGCCATTACTGTCTAGAGTGCATGGAATGGTGCGCTGTGATTGGTTGTTACTGTTTACAGTGCGTGGAGTGGTGTGCTGTGATTGGTTGAGCGGATATATCGCATTCTGCAGAGAAGGGAGACTGGCGTTTGTCGCGGTTTGGAAAAAAAGGGAGAAATCATGACAGAATAACTCGGCGGATATCACATTTTGCGTAAAATTAAAAATTTACTTTTCAATACCGACCAGATACATTTTTAAAATGGCATTTATCGCGTTTTGGAACCAAACTCTTCATATATATTATATATATATTCAAATTAATTTCAGCAAATAAATAACTAAAACTACGTACTTTACTAAAACTAAACATTAACTAAAATGAAAATAGAAAAATTTGAAACTGATTAAAAAATGTATAAAAACTCTACTACTACATGAATGATACTTAAATAACACTGCAATAGCTTAAACGTGTTATTTTGTGTGTATTTGTGATTTTTGTCTGCAGGATGTCCGGACACAGAAGACGGCAGCGGCTGCAGAAACCCGTTCAGTGTTTTCCAAGGATGCATGCGTCTCATCCGGACGGACGGCACTTTAGTGGATCTCATCCGAGTGCAGCAGATGTTGTTTGGGAATTTTAGCGATCTGCAGATGGACATGTGTGGGATCGTCGATAGGTAAGCAATTACGCTTTTATGTGAACTCGCAAAACGTTCCGTTTTCCATTTTCATCCTCGCTAAATATATGTGTTCAGCTTGATTATGTAAATACAGAGATTAATTAGCCAGAGAAATGGCACTGAATACTGATTCGCTAAAAGACGCAGACGATGAGCCTCAGGGAGACTCTGCCCTCGTTTAAATATTTATCCATCTGATCAATCGCAATGACTCACTTTTTGCTTTGTTATAAATGCAACTTTTGTTCACAGTTTAGTACTGTTCTTGCAGCACAAGGTTTCTGGAATTTCTGATTATTTGTTGTTTAAATGTTTTTTGCATCACCGTTTGTGACATGAATGATATCTCAAATTGTGCAGCTTGTTAAGGAGAGTTGTTAAATTTTAAACTTTTGCTAAATAATTAATTTAATTTTAAATTATGCAAAAAAATATATATATTATTTTAAATGTTAAGATTAATTTCAAATCATTAAAAAATATATTAATTATTTTTTATTTTATTAATTTTAAAATAATTGTATGAATTAAAAAATACTAGGTACTTTTTAAAGCAGAAGTGTGTAATTTCTGTGGTACTAACCATGCTTAGGCTTGCACGATAAATCTGTATCATCAGCCAATATTAGAGATTTATTTATTTTTAAGTAGCATTATGCAGTGATAATCTAAGTGTAAAAATAGAGTAAATTAACATGAACAATTAAATATCTAGTTCCTAGATCTAGTTCCATTATTGGATATTTAATTTAATATTTTTTTTATAATTAATTAAATAATTTAATAAATAATTTTAATTTAATAATTACATTCAATATTTAATTATTTAATTGCATGCTTATTTCTCCTATTTTTACACTTAGATCACCTTTTTTATTATGAAAAACTCACTAAAAGTTAACTTTTTTAACTTTAATAATTGATTAACTGGTAAATGTAATTATTTTAACAATGTAAACAACATAATTATTTTAACATTTAAACAAATGTATATTTAACAAATATAAGAATGATTTTTTTTTGTGCATTATAATTTATGCATTGCATTTAAAAAGAGTGTTTTGTTTTTATTTATTCAGACAAAATCTTTTAGAATTTAGTTTTTAATTAATCAATTTTTTAAGTATAAAGACTGAAAATATATTGTCTTTTAAAACATATGCAAATTAAATTGCATTTTAAGGTAACTTTTAAATATGTACACAATGGTAATTCAACGTGCTTTGTATAAAACATTTTGAAAATAATCAAAACATTAATAAAAATGAATTACAAGTTTTACATTTATTAAAAACAAATAGGAATAATAGAGAATAATGCATACATAATATAGTACAAAGCAAAAATTACGTAGACATTTTATGTGAATCTGACATAGCTTGTACTGTTTTTGCAGTCATAGTTCAACAATATTGTTTTTTCAATGGAAATGAGATGAACTTGCTGACATGAAATGCCTTTTATAGCCTATAACTGTATATTTTCCATTGACAAGGCTGTCTGTAGATTTTGGCTGTTTTTGTGCTGTTCTACCAAGTCGACGTTGTTGTTATCAAATATTGGCCTGGCTAGTATGTAACTAGTATGCAGTATGTTTACTGTACACATTATGCAGTCTCTCTAGACTGCCAAAGATTAGATATTTTCACACAAAACTGGATTAAAATCACAAAATGTCTTTATTCACTGGCCGTCGCTGACTCTTTTATCGTTGCACAAGGTTTCACATGCTGTTTGAATGAATAGTAGGCTGGTTTTAGTATATACTGCAGGACTGACTGTGATGGTGTTTCTGTCCTGTTGACCTCTGTTCGTTTCATGTCAGTGAATGTTTGCTTCATTTGGCTTGATGCAGAAATGGCTTTCTTTTGCTTTGAGACTGCAGTGAATCTCCTGAAGACGAGGCTGTTTTTGTGACAGAGCAATTTCTTTCTTCTGTGTGTTTGATGGGCACTAAATGCGCCGCTGTGACCGAGCCGTTCAGAGTGAAGGGGAAGCCCGAGGCGCACACACTCGCGTCTCAAGTGAATATTGTTTTTGACTCGATGCAGATGTAGATGCGTTGTCTCTGAAAGCTGCGTCGCCTCTGGGTTCTCGTTTACGTTCTGAAAGGTCCCGCTTTCGTCTGTCATACTGAAGACTTCTGGGATTGCTGTTTGTTTAAACGGTTTATTGTGTTTTTAGTGATGTTTGCAAAGCTATTGCAGCATAGAGTTAGCGATCATTCTGCATAATTTGTGGCATGAATATCTTAAATTCCATAGCTTGTTAAGGAGAATTGTTCTTTTACGTATCTTTTAAATTTTTTAATTAATTAAAAATATTACACATTATTTTTAATTTGAAAAATATTTTTTTGTATTTGTATTTTTTAAACTAATTTAAAAATATTACATTTTTATTTTCTATTTAATACACAAGTTTCACAATTTGAGTTGAATTACTGAAATAAATGAACTTTTCCATGACATTCTAATTTATTGAGATGCACCTGTAGTTTTAAAATATTAAAATATTTGTTCATTTATATATTATTTATATATTACACTTAGATCACCTTTGTTATTGTGAAAACACAAATGTAATTTTTTTAACATGTAAACAAATGTACATTTAACAATTCTCAGAATAAATATACATTTTTCATACTCTACACTGTAAAAAAAATAAAATTAAGTAAAAAGTAAATAAAATATTAGAATATTATTTATAATAAATTATATTTTTTTTCTAAATTTCAAAATTAAATTAGTTGTGAAATTTCTGCCAGTTTTTCAGTGCATCAAAATGTTTTTCAAATGTATAATGTTACATTTTAAAAGACTGATTTTTGTTTTATAGTGTTTTAAAAAAATTATCGTGTGGAATTTTATTGTAATTTTACTGTTTGTTTTTGTCATTTTTAGTAGTGTGTTTTTTATTTAATTTTTAGGTTTTATACAGTTATATTTTTAGGGTTGGGAATCGAAAATCGATTCTGACACCAGAATCGGATTCTTAAGGTCGGGAATCGGATACTTGTCAAATTTAAATTGATTCCGCCTATCGATTCCTATGCGCTTTTTTTTTTTCTTCATCTGTGAGGACCGGACCTAGCGATCTGCCAGGACCTTGCTCGCTAATCTAAGCGCTCCAAAGTTTGGCTACATTTGCGATCAGAAGCCTAAAAAGCTAAGTATAATATCTGTGATAGCTAAACAGGTTGCAAGAGAGGTGTTCTAACGGGGCTGATGAGACGTGAGACATGTGGATCATCTGCAAGCTAGCGATCTGCCAGGACCTTGCTCGCGGCAGGGTCAAACAATGGCAAACAGGTATATGGCGGGCAAAACACAAGAATAGTCCTAGGGCTAGCGTAGGTCACCGATCGGCAGACAGAATCACAGGGGCGAGACGAGAGGGAAAAAAAACAGGAAAACAGGCAAAGATCAAAAACCGCAAAAACAGGCAAGGCAAGGCAAGGCAAAACAAGGAAAACACGGAGACTCGGAAAGGGGTACAGGCTAAACAATACTCAGCAGAGAAATGTGGTTAGAGTGGGTGTAATATAGTGAGTGAGGTGATTAGAAACACCTGTGTGCAATCAGAGCAATCAGGGCGGTGTGCAAATTGTGCAAAGAATGATGGGAAATGTAGTCCGGGGTGCTATGCAACAGTTTGTGTAGTGCGAGAGTCAATGTAATGGAAAGGGTGACATCTGGTGGTGAATAAACGGAAGTCCATGGACTGAATTCGTGACAGGTGTCACCACCAACATGACAAAGCACTTTAATTGAATAGATCGTTAAAGATCGTGAACACGATTCAAACACCAACGTGATTTTATTCCTAAATTACAATGATTCGTCCGTTTCATTCCTCAAACTTTTACGTGTGTCATCAATGTTGTGATCACGTGGTTCGTCCGTGCAGCGTACGATCACATCAGTGTGATCTGAACATTTAAATCTGCGTCCGCTCTGCTATTGACCTAAAGAGAGCAGCTGTCTGTCATGAATGAAACAGCTTCAGTCTTTTCAACCACACAGTATCATTATTTCTGTGTTACAAACATTCAAATCACAGAAGTACTGGGATAAAAGTTTATAGTTCAGATATAAACCGTGTGTATGATCTGTATGGTAGCAATTAAAATAGAGTAAATCACCTTTTGAAAGTAATTTGACACTTCAAATGAAGATTTATCGATGATTACATTGTTACGCCAGTAGGTGGCGAAAAGGGGCTGTTCAAATGTATTTGTCTTTGAATCATACAAGAGATTCGTTCAAGAATGCTGATTCATCCAGTAATGAAACAAGTACATCTTGAGTGAGTCATTGAATCATTCATTCATAAATTGCATGTGATCTTGTTTAGTTGTCTAATGCTTTTTCTTCAGAATCATGAGAGAACCGCAACTTCCATTGGGAAAAAAACTCAATTTGTCCAGAATGATGCAGTTCTATTTTGCACACAAACAGCTCTTAAAGAATCCAGTTTTTATGTAGCCTGTTGATTTTTGTTCATGGTGTTCAGCTCCAATAAATGGTTTGCAAAAAAGAGACACAGGATAAATGTTTGATATCATTATTTAATCACACTGGAATCGAAAAGAATCGAAATCGGAATTGATCAAATTCAAACGATGCCCAACCCTAGTTATTTTAGTACATCAAGTGAAAATAAATTTAAATAAAATATGTTGCAACTGAATTTTGAAAATGTATTTTGAATTTTGTAAAGTACATTTTTATTTCATTTCAATTAACACAATTCTTTAGTAGTAATTATCGCTCTTGATGTGAACAGGATGCTACGTGTGTTCTTTAACGCTGTGAAAACAGCATGCGTAAGTCACGCAGACACTTAAGCTAATGCAGTTTAGCACGTCAAGTGCTGGCGTCGCTTTCACAATGGTCCGGCGGCTTGAATGGAGCTCTCAGCTCTCATTAGTGCACACAGTATTATTGAGTCCGCAGGCATGAGGTGAGGGCAGACCGCGGGTGACGTTCCTCTCACTCCATGCAGAAACAGCAGCTCCACTGCGAGGGTTATTACCTCTGTTAAAGGCCTGTAGGTTGAGCTCAAATAACATTGCTGCCCATAACTAAGAAATATGGGATGGCAGCGGCTCTCATTGGTTTTACATGTGCCCCATGTGAACCCACAGGCCCTGTGCAAAATGAGTGTGGACCAGAGCGAAGCTGAGCGCTTTTATTAACCCCACATCAAAGATAATATGAGGGAAGCAGAGAGCTGATGTGTGCTGCTGTCGTTTGGAAGACTAAAGTTGAGCTTGTAATGATTTCTTGTACAAAAAGACCAATACATGTGTTTACTCTCATGCTACTCTTACTATTTCAGTAGTATATAGTATGAACACTGTGAGCAGTATGCACATTCATTTGTATGCATTGATACTGTATGCAATGCACTAGACTTGACCTGCCATCTCTAGTATGATGAATGATTAATAAAATTAAATAAAAACATCTGAATTATTAATTAGCATTTGAAGCCTTTTGAATTTACTAGTTCCCCTTTGGGAACTCGAGCTGCGTCGGAAAACGCTAGGGGAACACCTTCAGCGATACCAAGCTCTGAATCATATGTGTAATCAGTCGAACGATGGGCGAGACGTCCGCGGCAGGTGATGTCATGGTCAGGAAGCTTTAAAAGCACGTGAGGTGCCGCCGGCGCTAGCTTTCTGTCAGTCAGCGAAGCTCTCTGTGTGTGTCGGTCACAATTTATGTTCTGTGAGTCTTATTTATTGTTGTCTGTCCAAAAAAGTGCACAAGCATCCAATATAAGCTCCAGCAGAGAAAGAAAAGAAATGTCTAAGCAAAAGACAAAAAAGGGCGAAAGTAGATCGCGTTACAGACTGTGTGTTCCTCCCTGCCCACGCTACATCACGAGCGGGGATACACACAGTTTGTGCGTGGTCTGCTTGGGAGCGGAGCACGCGGCGTCGGCTCTCGAGAGGGCTGACTGTCCGCATTGTGAGCAGTTGCCACTGCGTTTGCTTCGCTCCCGGAAGGCTCTCTTTGAGGAGGGAGCCTTCACCAGCATTCCTCACGGTGCTGGCCCCACTTCCACCTTGGCGGAGTGGCAGCTGCACTCGTGGGGTTCGCAGCTGGATCTGGTGGAGGGAATGGAGACGGGCGAGTCCCTATCTTCTTCCTCACCTGCCAGATCCGCTGCCCGCTCGCTGGGATCGGAAGCCCGTTCTGCGGCTACTTTCCCCCGGAGAGTGGGCTCGGCCCTTCTCCTATCTTCCTCCGAGGAGGTTGATATGGAGAGCGTTGAAGATTCGCCCCCTCAATCCCCACAATATGAGGAGCTAATGGAGGTAGTTACTCGTGCGGTTGCCAAGTTGAACATCGAATGGCCCGCAGAGAAACAGACTGAGCCGCAGAGAAGCAAACTCGATGAACGCTTTCTGCGGGCCAGGTCGCTACCTCCGCGCCGGAGCCTGCTGTTTCTTCCCGATCTCCACACCGAGGTGTCAAGATCGTGGAAGAAACCATTCTCAGCCCGCTTATTCGTCCCTGCCTCTGATTATTATGGAAATGTGGCGGGGTTGAGGGAAGGCGGTGACAGAGCGATGCCCCGG
>NW_015506438.1:2286-8551 GCF_001515645.1 Sinocyclocheilus grahami | reverse complement strand
GTGCGGCGTCGTCTCTGAAGGCTCCGGTCTTGCCCTCCAAGCCGCTGCGAACCACCTCAGCGCTGGTGGGCAAGGGGTACTCGGCAGCAGGTCAGGCTGGTGCGTGTCTGCACACTATGTCAGTGTTACAGGTGTACCAGGCCGACCTGCTAAAAGAGCTAGATGAAGGCGAGCAAGTCAAAGCAGATGACATTTTACAACTGAGGAGAACCACTGATTTAGCCCTTCCCGCCACCAAGGAGACTGCCCGTGCTATTGGGCGGTCCATGGCAGCTCTGGTGGCGGTGGAGAGGCGTTTGTGGTTGAGCCTGTCCGATATGAAAGAGAAGGACAGGGTCTGCCTTATGGATGCCCCGCTTGCGCCTTCTGGTCTGTTCGGCGACGCCGTCGATTCGGTCGTCGACAGATACCAGGAGGCCCGTAAACAGGCGGCAGCATTCCAGCGGTTTCTCCCTCGCCGTTCTATAGCTCTGGGGGCTGCGGGGCGGGAGCAGCCCCAGCCGGGTACCAGCTCCTCATATATGGAGGTCCAAAAACAGAGCATTGCCTCTCACGCTCCCCCGCAGCGGGACCGAGGCCGGCGGCGCTCTAAGTCGGGGGCTTCTAAGGCTATATGTATGTGTGTATATACACACAGTCATTCTTGACATTAGTAGTAGGAAGAGCATAGATGGAAAACATTGCAGCCTAAACACATTCAGAAACTATAACTACAACTACCATAGTTATAATAATAATAATAATAATGAAGTACACCCTGACACCCTGATTATTGCACATGAATCTAATGCTGATTTGAAAGAGCCACAGGCATGAATTTACTCAACAGTTTTGTTGAAGCTTAAGCAGGTGTTGATAGTGCCGGAGCAGTGCTGCATCATGAGTCTTTACAGTAAATTAAATCTTTGTCATTCTTTTCAGCACAAACACACCTCCTTTGTATTCAAATGAGTCTTGTGCCGTATTCACTAAAGTCAGCATTATTTGCCTGCTACAATTAACATTGTGCTTTTAGCAGCCACCTAAAGCAAGAATTAGAATTTCATTTGATGTTTTATGCACTTTGCGTTGATCATGGCAGCAGTAATTCATTAAACAATGATCAAACGTTCTTATCCAAACATGCAGTAAAGTTCATCATGCTTTCCGCATTTTAAAGAGCTGTTTCAGGTGTCTGGATCGCTGCTGTACAGTCACAGTAAAATATGATAGATCGTGGCATTCAGAACTGATCCACAAGACAGGAAATTGCTTTAGGTTTATTTGTCTCAATGGCTATTTTGCAGGTTTAGAATTAACAGTATTGCCAACTTCAGCTTTAAAGGAATAATTCACTGAAAAATGAACATTTGCTAAAAATGTGCTCACCCTCAGGCCGTCCAATATGTAAATGAGTTTATTTCTTCATCAGGTTTGGAGAAATGTAGCATTGCATCACTTGCTCAGCAATGTGTGCTCTGCAGTGAATGGGTGCCGTCAGAATGAGAGTCCAAACAGCTGATAAAAACATCACAATAAGTAAGGATTGGATTTGTATATTTTCATAGGATATTATTCATCATTGAAGCATCTTGAGTCTTGAATTCAACACTGAATTTTCCGTTTTAAAGTGCCTCAACAACAAACAAAAATATGGGATGTGTTGGGATATTTATATATATATATATATATATGTATGTGTGTATATACACACAGTCATTCTTGACATTAGTAGTAGGAAGAGCATAGATGGAAAACATTGCAGCCTAAACACATTCAGAAACTATAACTACAACTACCATAGTTATAATAATAATAATAATAATGAAGTACACCCTGACACCCTGATTATTGCACATGAATCTAATGCTGATTTGAAAGAGCCACAGGCATGAATTTACTCAACAGTTTTGTTGAAGCTTAAGCAGGTGTTGATAGTGCCGGAGCAGTGCTGCATCATGAGTCTTTACAGTAAATTAAATCTTTGTCATTCTTTTCAGCACAAACACACCTCCTTTGTATTCAAATGAGTCTTGTGCCGTATTCACTAAAGTCAGCATTATTTGCCTGCTACAATTAACATTGTGCTTTTAGCAGCCACCTAAAGCAAGAATTAGAATTTCATTTGATGTTTTATGCACTTTGCGTTGATCATGGCAGCAGTAATTCATTAAACAATGATCAAACGTTCTTATCCAAACATGCAGTAAAGTTCATCATGCTTTCCGCATTTTAAAGAGCTGTTTCAGGTGTCTGGATCGCTGCTGTACAGTCACAGTAAAATATGATAGATCGTGGCATTCAGAACTGATCCACAAGACAGGAAATTGCTTTAGGTTTATTTGTCTCAATGGCTATTTTGCAGGTTTAGAATTAACAGTATTGCCAACTTCAGCTTTAAAGGAATAATTCACTGAAAAATGAACATTTGCTAAAAATGTGCTCACCCTCAGGCCGTCCAATATGTAAATGAGTTTATTTCTTCATCAGGTTTGGAGAAATGTAGCATTGCATCACTTGCTCAGCAATGTGTGCTCTGCAGTGAATGGGTGCCGTCAGAATGAGAGTCCAAACAGCTGATAAAAACATCACAATAAGTAAGGAATAATCCGGGCCATTATTTTTCTAATAATTCAACGGCCCAGAGTAAATTATTCCACTTATGCTATGGTTGCCACATCTCAAGACATCAATCAGATAATATATTTCAAGGCATTTTTCCGGTTTTTGTACTTAAAATGCTATTGTGAGTAGAATTAGTTTCTTCCGCATCTCATCCAACGCCTCTGTTGCTTTTTCCAAAATGTTATTTTAGACCTAGTAACGGAGGACAGAGCTGTTGATAGCAGACTTATGCAACTATTAACATTAGAGAGTTATTAGAGAGAGAGAGAGAGAGAGAGAGAGAGAGAAAGCATGTGAATTACCTCTGTGAGTCTGTGTGTCTCTCAAAAGTGTTCAGCAGCAGCGTCTCCACTAATAGTGAAACTTTAAGTTAATTTTCTTCATGAACAGTGCTGTTGTTACCTCGATTGTGAGAAATGTCATGTAGCTTTTAAGTTGCTAAACTATTTTACTGATAAAACTGATAGCGCTAACAACATAAGCACGTATGTATCCGTGTGTGCAAACTATGTGTGCGTCAAGGGAGAGAGAGAGCGGGAGAAATAGAGTATGTGCTTTACGTACATAATAAAACGTAATTTTGTGGCAAAACATGGAAATAAACTCTCGTTTGTATCCTATTGCTTACTATATTTATTTGTTTGGCCAGTGTCGTTGTGGGTTTTGGTTATTTTGCTGTTGTAAGCTATAAGTACCTTTGAGATAACTGAAATCATTTGGCGAAGTGATATATTTACATACGTAATGTGAATCAAGAGTTGCCTGGGCCTCTCTGTGATTAGGGTCACACCGCGTGACCTTTGGCTGCTGTCGAGGAGGGTTGAGTATCGGTGAAGGGATGGGAAGGGCAGCGTGGGGCACGTGCGTTTCGACGCCGTCAAGATGCTGCTCAAAGCCATTGTGGCATTTGTTCTGAGAGCTCGCTGTCCTCGCACACATTCTGCTTGAATAGATTTATTTTCTGTTCTGTCCTGCAGCAGAGGCGGTTTTATGTTTGATTTTATTGTTCATGAGGCGAGTGCTGCATTGAAATTCATCTGATTTTCTTCACCACAAAACATACTGACTCCTTTCGAACTATGTTTTGTTGGTAATTTTTGTTTGTTTTTGCTAAATTTATACTATTTAAGACTGAAAGTCTGTTCAGGAAATAGATGTTACTTTTAAATTCCGTTTTTTGAAAATCTCCCATTGATGTAGATTTATAGAATGTTTGAGATTCCAAATGTAACTGACAGCCATGATGTCACTGTTATAATTTGAATTATATATTTGGGTTTCTTTCTTGCATGTTTCTATCTTCTGCATTAGAAAAGCAATCATAATTCAATATGCAAATTACTGAATTGTGATTAGTTTTCTCTTGCTGAAGATGGAATCCAGAACACAGACATCTTGAGTTAAACTGTTTACCTTTAAGTTTCTACCCTTATACTACTAGTTGTGTTTTGTTGTCAGGTTCAGACAGGATTTGTTTTTTCAGTGAAATCTTGATCTTGTTTCTCATAATTTCTATGTCATCTCCAGTTTCCCAGTTGATGTGTCCTTCAGGCTGAGATGCTAGTTGTGACGAGGCTGACGAGACGTTAGACGTGTGGATCCATCTGCAGGCTTTATTCAAGAGACGTGGTAAACAGGCAGGGTCAAACAATGGCAAACAGGTATTTGGCGGGCAAAACACAAGAATAGTCCCAGGGCTAGCGTAGGTCACCGATCAGCAGACAGAATCACAGGGGCGAGACGAGAGGGAAAAATCCAGGAAAACAGGCAAAGATCAGAAACCGCGAAAACAGGCAAGGCAAAACAAGGAAAACACGGAGACTCGGAAAGGGGTACAGGCTAAACAATACTCTGCAGAGAAAGGTGGTTAGAGTGGGTGTTATATAGTGAGTGAGGTGATTAGAAACAGCTGTGTGCAATGAGTGCAATCAGTGCAGTGTGCAAATCGTGCAAAGAATGATGGGATATGTAGTCCGGGGTGCTATGCAACAGTTTGTGTTGTGCAAGAATCAATGTAATGGAAAGGGTGACCTCTGGTGGTGAATAAACGGGCCGAGGACCACCACGGCAGAGCAGAGGACCACCAGAACCAGACAGTAGACCACCACGGCGGGGCAGAGGACCACCACGGCGGAGCAGAGGACCACCACGGCGGAGCAGAGGACCACCACGGCGGAGCAGAAGACCACCAGAACCAGACAGTAGACCACCATGGCGGGGCAGAGGACCACCACGGTGGGGCAGAGGACCACCACGGTGGAGCAGAAGACCACCAGAACCAGACAGTAGACCACCACGGCGGAGCAGAGGACCACCACGGCGGAGCAGAGGACCACCACGGCGGAGCAGAGGGAGCAGGAAACCCCCCCGGTGAACCACACTGATCAGGAGACCATGGCGGAGACTGTAACAACGAGAGAGCAGAGACAGACAACACAGACAGAACATTGGGGTTGATAGACAAGACTGAGCGTCCAGGGGCAGCCTCCCTGGCTGGGTTGGGACAAAACAAAAGTTCACAAACGGCCTCCATAACCGTGACAGGACAGGATGAGGATTCCCCGATGGCCTCCATAGCCGTGACAGGACAAGCTGGGAGTTCGTAAACGGCCTTTATAGCCGTGACAGGACAGACAGAGAGTTCATAGGTGGCCTCCTTGGCCAGAACAGGACAGGCAGAGAGTTCATTGATGGCCTCCTTGGCCGGAACAGAACAGACAGAGTTCATAGACGGCCTCCTTGGCCGAAACAGAACAGGCAGAGAGTTCATAGGCGGCCTCCTTGGCTGGAACAGGACAAACAGGAAGTTCACCGGTGGGTACTACTGACACCTCTGGAGGTTCTGCAGTGGATGCCGCCACCTCTGGAGGTTCCACAGTACTGCCCTCAGGATACAGGGAGAGTTCGGCAAGGGTTTCTTTGACCCTGACATGACAGGTTGAATGTGCGTTTCCAGGCGCAGTGGTGTATCCCTCACACTAGATACCAGACTGGGATACCGAAAGACTGACCCTGGCGATCTGGGTGCAACAGACAGGACATGACGAGACTCCTGGCGATCAGCTGTGTCCTGACGAGACTCAGGATGATCAGCTGTTACGTGACGTGACTCAGGATGATTCGCTGTGACGTGACGTAACTCTGGATGATCAGCTGTGACGTGACGTGACTCCGGATGATCAGCTGTGACGTGACGGGACTCATGACAATCAACTGCGACTTGACTTGACTCATGACGATCAACTGCGACTTGACTTGACTCATGAAGATCAGCTGTGACTTGACTTGACTCATGAAGATCAGCTGTGACTTGACTTGACTCATGAAGATCAGCTGTGACTTGACCAGACTCAGGATAATAAACTGTGACTCGATTTGTCTCATGACGATCAACTGTGCCTAGACTCGACTCAGGAAGATTAGCTGTGACTTGACTCATGATTATGAACTGTGACTTGACTTGACTCATGACGATCAGCTGTGACTAGACTCATGATAATAAACTGTTACTTGACCCGACTCATGATGATCAACCGTGACTTGACTAGATGCTGTTGTGTCCGCCATCTTGTGAGTGTGCTCCGGTGTCGCCGCCATCTTGTGAGCGTGCTCTAGTGTGGCCACCACTTCAGTCACAGACATTGTGTCGCGTTCTTCCTCC
>NW_015506438.1:0-1495 GCF_001515645.1 Sinocyclocheilus grahami | reverse complement strand
GCAAGGCAAAACAAGGAAAACACGGAGACTCGGAAAGGGGTACAGGCTAAACAATACTCAGCAGAGAAAGGTGGTTAGAGTGGGTGTTATATAGTGAGTGAGGTGATTAGAAACAGCTGTGTGCAATGAGTGCAATCAGTGCAGTGTGCAAATCGTGCAAAGAATGATGGGATATGTAGTCCGGGGTGCTATGCAACAGTTTGTGTTGTGCGAGAGTCAATGTAATGGAAAGGGTGACCTCTGGTGGTGAATAAACGGAAGTCCATGGACCGAATTCGTGACACTTGTGGAATATCATTCTCCCATATGTCGACCTGTATTCATTAGCCGAGACCTCATTTCTTAAAAAAACATCTGTCCAATTTTATTTAAAGTCAATATGGATTGAAATTTGACCCTGTTTACTTTATTTAGACATGCTGCTGGTCTTATTATGAAATCAGTGCATGTTATTGTAAAAATAATGTTTGCCTTCATAATCTTTCATGAAAATTTAATAGCTTGCTCTAACACATTTTGTTTGTGTACTTGTTTCTCTCCTAAGCATCGTAGAGAAGTTATAAAATGGTTTGCACTGCAATAAAGCTTGACTAACATTACACTTCCATTCAAAAATAAATTAATAATTAAAAATTAATATTTGTATTCAGCAAGGATGTATTAAATTGATCGGAAGTGACAGTACAGACAATTATAATGTTGCAAAAGATTTCAATTTCAAATAAATGTGGTTTTTAAACTTCAAAAAAATCAAATGTACCATGGTTTCCACAAAAATGGCACTGTTTTCAACATTGATAATAATCAGAAATATTTATTAAGCAGCAGTGATTCTGAAGGATCATGTGACACTGAAGACTGGAGTAATGATGCTGAAAATTCAGCTTTGATTAAGAGGAATAAATTACATTTTAGCATATATTCACATAAAAAAACTTATTTTAAGTTGTAATAATATTTCACAATTTTACAGCTTTTTCTGTATTTTTGATCAAATAAATGCAGCTCTCGTGAGCAGAAGATACAAAAAACCCAAACTGTTGAACAGTAGTGTATAAGTGAACTATAGTTTCCCATTTGAAGTCTTCATTTATAGACTTTTGCATCTTTTGTTTGTGATTTGTGTTTATTCATCTCTGCTCGTCTCATCAGAGAAAACACAACTGTTTGGCAAGTCGTGCTTGCGTTTATCCTTTCTGTGTGTTTCTCTCTCGGTGTCTGTGTCAGTCTGATCATTACTCGTGGGGGCAGATTACAGGAGAACAGAGGAGTCCGGCTGCGCCGCGGCCTGTGTGAAGCCGACTGCCTTGGTTCGCTTGTGTCCCTGCGACGGGCCTGCAAAGCTCTGATGGGATTGCAGCCAACAAAGAAACAGGGCTCTCAGTATGCCATCAGCGTACGCGAGCCAAAAAGTGTGTTTGGGGTTTTTTTCCCTTGGTTTGAAGTGTCATTTTGAGCAGAATGAAAGACGCACTCGATCCTGTTCCGATTATGA
>NW_015506437.1:345116-351202 GCF_001515645.1 Sinocyclocheilus grahami | reverse complement strand
TTTGCACTTATCTGCATGTGTAATTAGGCCAATTTGCATATGTAGCACATGAGGCACAAACACAAGCATTTTTGCTTTAGTGATAAATATTGACTTAAGGGGAAAATCTTCGAAAGAAGCGATTATCAGACGTTGCACACTCGGACCTCCGCTGCAGAGTTGTTCACATACTTCTATCTCCAGATGTTTACTGAAGTCGTGTCATGAAGCTCACTCACTGTAGTTTGCGCATTAACCTAAATTTACTCCTGCTAACCCTGGCAGACGTTCAGGGGCAATTCTGACGTTAAATGTTTCTCTCAAACGCCTTAAAACCATTAGGAATAAAATGAGCTGTGTCTCAGTCAGGCTTTTCCACGTATGGATCTGTGGCGAACGCTCATTATTATCAGAACATATGACGGTGCCGGCGCTCCATTAGCCAGGTGGCATTCATTAGGTTAATTGCTGCCATTTCTTCTTATTAATAGTTTGTGAAAGCAACACGCTTGGAAATGGTTCAGTCTTTGATTAAAGACTTTATCCAATGCTTTCATTTTCTTATTTTGTGGTGTGTTTGGACAGAAGTGGAGATTTGCTCCTGATAAAGCCGTGTTTGAATGTTTGACAAATGAATGTTGCACAGGTGAACTCCTGCTCATTCTGAATGGCCGGTGAGTTGTGAATCCAGACGAAGGTGCGCTCGTATTAATGCATCATGCGCGGCTGTCAGGAGGGTAATTATGGCCAGAGCGGCTGATTCCCAAAGCGCTCTTGTGTTTCCAGACCTTCTGTTTCATCGTGTTGGGAATGACGCGCTGGAGGCCATCAGCAGTACGCTCTTTATGACCTTCTAATGATGCTCTTTATTTGAACCTAGGGCTCCGTAAGGTAGCTATCTCTAGGAGAGTGATAAACGCTGAAACAATACTCGGCAGCGGGAAGGGATCAGAGTGAGTGTTAAATAGTGAGGGAGTGATATGAAACAGCTGGGTGCAATCAGTGTAAACAGGTGTGTGCAATTCGTGCTGAGTGCAATCAGTGCAATGCATGATGGGAAATGTAGTCCGGGGTGATGTGCAACAGTGTGTAGTGCGAGAGTCAATGAATTGGAAAGTTCATGGACCGGATTCGTGACATATATAACAAATACATGCATACACAGTATTAATGCAGCTTTAATCGCCTTTTTGGTGACTTCATGACTTAACTGATGACTGTGGCATTGCATGCTCGTAGTTTCTTTTGCGCTTTAATATGAAATGATACAGGGTACAGTCCTGCGTTAATTGCGTTAAATATTTTAAACTGAAAAAATGAATCGCCTGCGTTAACGCTCTTTTTGACAGCAGTAGTATTTAACGTTGATTGAGGACAGAAGAATTGAGGTGCTTCTTGTTTGTATTTGGTGCCGTTAATATTTGAAAAACTAGCGGCCAAATCAGAGCCATGTGGCGAAACCAACATGCGGAAGACAAATAACACGAATCAGGAAATAATATCATATAAAACAGGAATTGATAATGATGGTGAATCAGATGTCTGTATATTAGTGACATTTGAGCAGATTAGTTTCAGTCATCAGGGATATTTCATAGTTTGATCTGGATTTGATCTCCTCCAGGACTCAAGAGCTGAGCTGATGCCCTTCTGACAGTTCTGATCGGCATTAAACGATTATATCAGTCTCAAATCTATTTCATTAAACTCATGTTTTAAGAGAGAGAGGCGAGGAATATGGCTGGCTGCAGCTTTGATTTGAACCTGGACCTAAAATATCAGGCTAAAGTATGATTTTCAGGCCTGGACAGTCACCAAAATGAAGGAAAATAGACTTCATCTTAAACTATTTCACACAGCATTTGTGGAATTGTTTTATTTTCATTTTCTTTAAAATATTTTAATTTTATTATATATGTATAATATTTTTTACTCTTATATATATATTTTTTTATTATGAGCTCATGTTAAAAGTGTACTCAGATATAGCACAAATATACTACAAATCAAATATAGTGTGTGTATATATACAGTATATATAATTTTTTGTAAGTCTGCGCTTCACACGGATCATCTGTCCGGGGCGTTCATCTGGAACAGCTTTGCCGCACTAGTTTCCGTGTTCCTGGAGATTACAGGCTTTGAAGCAGTCCTCTCTCTTTGTCTGCATGCAATGCACTCTGGTAATTAACTTTGTCCTTCTTTTATTTGTTCCAGTCTTCCTCCGTCCACTCTTCTGAGCATCTTCTCCCAGGAGTACCAGGTTAGAAGTTTTCTTCCTTTGTGCGGCCTGACAGCTGCCTAATTGAATGATGAATGTCCCCTTATTTCTGTGTAATTGAACTGCCAACTCTCTGATTGGTTTGGAGGATTTCCCTCGCCTCACACACACACACACACACACACACACACTCACACACACTCACTCGTCTGCGTCTCGGTGGACCTCTGCCAACCCGGCCTCTCCATCTGTCTAATAACATCGAGCCGCTGCTTGTTTGCCGGACCTGTAATAAATTATGCTAAACCATTATTATTCTGACAATAATAATTTCCCAGTGCAGCGCGGCTCGGTGTGCTAAATGTTTGCTGACTCGCGCTGCCGCGGCTGCTTTGGGCGTCTGACAGCCGATGAAGATCGATGGCCGCTGCTGCGGTGGCAGACGACTGCAGGGGCACAAAATAGAGCCATTCATCATCCGGCCGACAGCCGTCACTCACTCGCTGTGTCTCGCAGAATTACTTTTGTAGTTTTTAAATAAGTTGTTTTTAAGCGCCGCTCTCGCTGTCCTCAGGTTAAGAAGCAGCTGAATTGCATTAGAAATGAAAGCCAGAGTGGTTGTAGTTTAGTAGAAGAGGAAATGAAAGCGCAGGGCCACCTGACCCCTCAGAGCCAGAGCGAACACTTCGACACAGCAATCTACATCTAATGCAGCGCACGAGAGTCATTTCAGATCACGCCAGCGGCTTACAGCACAACATAGGCATTATACTGGAAAATAACCTCACGACCGTTCAGAAGTCTGTTTTTCATGTTTCTGAAAGAGTCTCTTCTGCTCACCAGGGCTGCTTCATTTGATCAAAAATACAGTACAAATTGTGAAATATTATTACAGTTTAAAACAGCTGTTTTCTATGTGAATCTCTGTTAAACTGTAATGTATTTCTGTGATGCGCAGCTGTATTTTCAGCATCATTCCTCCAGTCTTCAGTGTCACATGATCTTCAGAAATCAGTATAATATGCTGATCTGCTGCTCGAGAAACATTTCTGATTATTATCAATGTTGAACACAGTTGTGCTGCACGATAGTTTTGTGGAAACGTGACACATTTTATTTTTCAGGATTCACAGATGAACAGAAAGTTCAGAAGAACAGCATTTATTTGAAATAGAAATTTAATGTAACATTATAAATGTCTTTACTGTCACTTTTGATCAATTTAATGCATCCTTGATGAATAAAAGTATTAACTTTTTGAGAAAAAAATGCAAACTTTTCAGTAGTAGTGTAAATAAAATTGCTTATTTTTTATTTTTGTGACTTGATGGACTCAAATCAAAATACCAGTTGTTTCATATCGAATGAATGAATCAGTCTGAATCAGTGTAAAAACAGATTCACATTATGAAACACTGAGTTCAAAACTAAAGACTCAAATCAGTCACATTAATATGATAAAACAGCTAGTTCTGATGTTCAGACGCATATCAGTTTGATCCCAGATCAGCGTCTCAAGTTATGAAACATATAAACTCTACTTTGTGCTTTGTCAAACAAACCCTCTGTAGTATAAAGTGCATCCTCATCTAGTTTAGTTCAGGTCCTGTTCTGTATTTTTGCATCACTCCATGTTTTTCTTTGCTCTCGCATGTAAATAACATCAAGTATTCCTGATATTTAGTAGTTGAAGCAAAGTCACACACACTATTTGTGTCCCTGCAGCACAAAAGCAGTGTTGAGTCGCTGGGGGATATTTGTAGCAATAGCCAACAATACATTGTATGGGTCACAATTATACATTTCTCTTTTATGCCAAAAATCATTAGGATATTAAGTAAAGATCATGTTCCATGAAGATATTTAGTAAATCTCCTACCATAAATATATCAAAACTTAATGTTTGATTAGTAATATGCGTTGCTAAGAACTTCATTTGGACAACTTTAAAGATGATTTTCTCAATATTTAGATTTTTTTGCACCCTCAGATTCCAGATTTTCAAATAGGTGTATTTCAGCCAAATATTGTCCTATCATAACAAATCTTTCAGATGATGTATAAATCTCAATTGTGAAAAATTTACCTTTGTGACTGGTTTTTGTGCTCCAGGGTCACATATACAGTCCAACACAATGACTGATTCATAAACGCTGTGATATGTTTCATAAGCCAGATATAAAGGTTTCATTGGTTTAAGGTCCTGCTCCGATGTGCTGTTTGTTTCAGAAGAGGATGAAGCGCAGCATGGTGAGACATCACGCTCCTGATGTGGTCAAGGCATATTATCAGAGGTAAGAAACGCCTCACGCGTCAGCTCCAGCCCTCCACACATCACACGCTTCACCTTGACATGTCATCTTAAAAACGAGAACATCAGACAGCAGAATGCAGTGCGTAATGACCTCAGCTGATCCAGACATCTACTCTTAAATATTCATGAAAATGTGTCTTCAGCTCATTCACAATACTTCAAAACCCATAAAAATCACTAATGCCAACAATTACTCATTAAACCAGTTGACAGTGAAACAAAGCATCTCCTGTCGCTCTGTGTGCGCCTTCTGTGTTTGTCAAATACATCAGTAAGTCTTTCACTGTCCTTGCTTATTATGACTATTTTTCACATGTTGAAATAATAGTGCAGTGATAAAAAAATGTAATGATCAAACCGCATTTGAGCTGCATTTTTGTCTAGATCAGAGATGCTCAAACCAGGGCTCGCGGGCCAAACCTGTCCCGTAATAAACTTTGATTTAACCCGCCATGCCAAAACACAAAAAAATTAAAATAAATTTAAAATAAAAGAGAGAGAGGAGAAAAAAAAGAAAAAGAAAACATGCCATTGAAGCATATCTTCAATTATTATTTATATTTTTGTTTTGATATTTTTATTTTATTTTTGCATTGAAATAAACAATATTATTTAATTTTAATTAAAAATTATATTTAAAGAAATATAAAAAAATATGTGTTTAATTTTTGTTTAATTATTTAATTTTAATATATATATATATATATATATATATATATATATATATATATTATATTATATAATTGGATATAATGCCAAAGTAAATTTTGACACACAACCCTCAATCAGGTTTGATTTTTGGCCCTTCGTATTAAACATTGCAGCTCTGCTCATTCTGAACATTGACCAGGTGCATCCTTGGATGCTTTAAACACTGATGATGCTTCCCCTTCACTATCTGCTACAACTCCCTCATTTAGATGGAGATATATATATATATATATATATATATATAAATCAATAATCTAAATAACGGTTTATAACTGTTGATTTTAGTAATTAAAGACACAATATGTAATTTTTGCCACTAGAGGGCGCATTTTCAAAACAAACAAAGAGACAAAGGCGTAGTTTGATGACGAGTGACTGAGAGTGGAATCATGGGAGTTGTGGTCTTCATCCGCACAGCCGATGCAATCCGACGGGACTCCGGTCGTGCGTATGTGGGGTAAAGCAGCGGAGCTTTTATTATGCCACAGTAGAGCGCTTCCGCTGCTTCCGGTCCTGCGTATGTGGGGTAAAGCAGCGGGGCTTTTATTATGCCACAGTCGAGCGCTTCCGCTGCTTCCGGTCCTGCGTGTGTGGGGTAAAGCAGCGGGGCTTTTATTATGTCACAGTCGACCGCTTCCGCTGCTTCTGGTCGTGCGTATGTGGGGTAAAGCAGCGGGGCTTTTATTATGCCACAGTCGAGCGCTTCCGCTGCTTCCGGTCCTGCGTGTGTGGGGTAAAGCAGCGGGGCTTTTATTATGTCACAGTCGACCGCTTCCGCTGCTTCTGGTCGTGCGTATGTGGGGTAAAGCAGCGGGGCTTTTATTATGCCACAGTCGAGCGCTTCCGCTGCTTCCGGTCGTG
>NW_015506437.1:340653-344160 GCF_001515645.1 Sinocyclocheilus grahami | reverse complement strand
CTTCCGCTGCTTCCGGTCGTGCGTATGTGGGGTAAAGCAGCGGGGCTTTTATTATGCCACAGTCGAGCGCTTCCGCTGCTTCCGGTCGTGCGTATGTGGGGTAAAGCAGCGGGGCTTTTATTATGCCACAGTCGAGCGCTTCCGCTGCTTCCGGTCGTGCGTGTGTGGGGTAAAGCAGCGGGGCTTTTATTATGCCACAGTCGAGCGCTTCCGCTGCTTCCGGTCGTGCGTGTGTGGGGTAAAGCAGTGGAGCTTTTATTATACCACAGTTTATCATACTAGATACATTTAGTTCTGTTATAATGCTACTCTGTGCGGTCGTCACCGGTCTATTAAAACACACAACATATTAAAGCATCTTTGCTGTTTCCGGAAATCGAGGGGTTATGATGTCATTAGCAGGCGACACAATGACACTATAGACATGCTCCGTGTCACTAGTTAAAATTGCTTATTTCTCTGGATTCTTTGAAACATTTGGGATAATATAAGTACACAAGTCAGCAAAATATATAACACTGTTCTAGTGGTTTTTGGATATTTTATTAAAAAAATCTTGCATGTTGTGCCTTTAAAGCAGAAGGTTCTAAGGTCATGAGACGCTTTGTTCAGTGTGTCTAAACTTTTGTCTGGTGATGTAGATAGATCAGGTGGGACGCTGCTGTTTGTTATTCTCCCAGAAACCAGATGATCTGACTTTGACAAACACGCGGCGGATCTGTGAGGGCTTTGTGGTTTCAGGTTAATGATGGGCCTCGTCTGCTTTGGCTTTCGGAGCCGTGGAGGCTGAATCCATCAGGGACGCTGACATGTCCTGGCTTGCTGTCCTCTCTTCTCATTGTTGTTGTGTGTGGTAATGAAGGTACCGCAGCGAAGCCCAGACTCGTCCTACAGCCCTGCTTCTGCTGGAGCTCGCCAACCAGGTACTGAAATACACGCTTTCTTTCTCTGCTGCTTTATTATTCTTTAGCAGTGCTTTGCTCGGGTCTCCAGCAACATAATTAACCCAGAAGATTCAGAGATTCATTGGGAGTTTTCCCAGTCTGTTAGTACTTATAAAAATTGGGCTAATGGTTCGGCCTATTAACCAATGATTTCATGCAATTATCCTGCATGGAAAAATAGTTGAGTGTCATTATCATAAGTGACATTCACAAATGCGTCTGACACGGAGGTCAGTGGTTAATATCTCTGTTTAGGTGTGCTGTTTATATATTGAAGCTCTCTCTTTGTGCTGGAGTGGCCGTCCTGATTTCACCTTACTGCCTTTAAACATGTCCATGTTCAGAGCGCAGCGTTTGCTCACACTGATCTCAGTGATGACACCTCTTCCATTCATTACTGACCGAACCATGAAATCGGATCTGTTTTCTCCCAAATTCATTCATTTTTATTTGGTTTATTGTTTTGTTTTATTTTACAGATTAAAATTGTTATTTTTAATAATCAAAAGCATGTCTAATCAGTTAAATTAGTACATTTTTAATGAAAATAGGGCCCTATTAAATCTATTTAATTATTAATTTTTATTATTATTATTTATCTTTTTTTAATTCTGTGTTGTTTGATGTTAGCTGGATTTGATTTAATACAAATGTATTATCAAAAACTGGTAATTAAGTAAATGCATAAAACTTTAAAAAAATAATCAAATAGAAATTAAACAATGTCTTTTCTGTTTTGGCAAACAAGGTGCTGCACATCAGAGATTTACAGTTTAAAGGAGTCATGAGCTGGCTGTTTTTATTATTACAACTTATGACGTTCGTGTGATTTCTACATTCAAAAACATCAAAATCAATAAGTAATAGGCTGTTTTCTACCCTATCCCCTTCTATCCCCTATTCTATCTCTTATATATCAAAAGCTCAAGTAAAAGTTGATTTCTCAGTTCATGACCCCTGTAAGGTAAACATGGACAAAACATTGTGAAACTAAAAGAGACACTTTCTAAGAAACCTGCATTTATAATACATTATATAAGTTCATTTTAAGGCATTACAAAACATGCATATTGTCATATTGTCACTTACAAATGTTATATTTGTAGCGAATCAGCTCATGGGGAAATATGAATAATTAACCATAACTAGTTATAATTAACTATTCATATTTTAGATCCACTGTAGATATTTAGCTGACCACTCAGGGTCAACCGTCTTGTCAATTCTAAGAACGTTAATTTCCTGGTTAAAGGAAATAACTTTCTTACTGCACAATTCTATAAGTTTGTAACGTAAATCTGCATGATTATTGACTCCGGTTATGAGTAAACAATGAACACGTCAAGTGTGATACAAGTAAGGTTTTATTAACTACATAAACACTTAAACTAGTCCAACATACTACATAAACACATTAAGCCAGTCTAACATACACATACACACACACACACATACAGTTGGTATAGGAAAGGGTTAAAGTTTAGCACTAAAGAAAGAGACATAAGGAATGACATTTATGGAACCATTTTGCATATTCAGCAGATCTAAAACCTGAGGGAAAACGTCAGATTCTTAGTTCAAACAAACCTTGTAAAAAGGTGTAACTGATACTTAATGCATCAATTAAATCGACTAAGTTTGATACTTGCGTATGTCTGAAAAAGATTCCTGATGCAATCTTAAGGCCCCAAGATCTTGCTGAAGTTGGTTGATGAAAAAGAGCTAGTTTGAGTCAGAATCACTTGATGAATGAAAAGGACTAGGCCGGAGCCTGGCACGAGCTTTGGTATCCTGGAGCGTTTCTCACATCTTCATCTTAGCATCTCACTGAACCACCGAACAGGGCGGGTCACATGGAGTGTGGCCTTTTAAAGCCTGCAGAGATTCACGCCTCTCAAGATGGGTTCGTCCAATGAGGAAGGCTGAAATCCCAAGCGGGAGGTTGGAAATACTGAGGATTTTTATGACTCTTTGTCTGTAAGCATGGTATTTTGCATATGTAATTCGCTGGAGTGTTGAGGCACAAATTAGTACCGATTCTTAGAACATCAATATGTTGCAGAGGTATCAGCATGTAATATGCACTCTCAGTTAGATCATCCGAAGACGAATTCATAGATACTAGACATGGTAGAGTTACTTATATGAATGAGTGGTTTATCGTAAGCATGAATAAAAATAGTCTATAATACAACAGATTAAATACAACACAGCAATAATATACACAATGGCCTGAAGAAAATGGGTGTTCATTCAAAGAAGGTTTTCCTATGAATTAATTAGTAGAAAAGTCAGTTTCTCCTGTGCATTTGTGCCTTTCTTATGAGGAAAATGAGGGAGTTTATCCCCTGCATTCCTTTTAGGCCATAAAACCAGTGATATCAGCATTGGTTACCATGGAACCAGAGGCCTGTTCTGCCTTTCTGAGGTGTTAGGTGCATTTCGGGGGAAGGGTCCATAGACCCTCGTAATTGGCCATTTGGTTAGGTGATGGGGAGTTCGATATTATTTGTTAAATATAACAAAAAGTTGTGTGTCTGATTGGTCCAAATGCTACAAAAAC
>NW_015506437.1:332389-340306 GCF_001515645.1 Sinocyclocheilus grahami | reverse complement strand
ATTTGGGGTTATAAAGTTTCTATGAATAGGTGACAGAATGGGGCTTTTCTTTTTTTTTAGTGAAAGGAGGGGATTAACCTTGCAACCTTAAGATCAAACTAAAAATCTGGTTTTATTTTACAATATAGAGTAGTTTTTGCTTAAAAATTTGACATAAAACTGAACATTTATGAAATGAAATGTTCATAAAATTAACAATTTCAGAAAGAAAGAAAAAACTTGGTAGCTCATCTGGGATTTAATGTTGTTTTGTGGTAATTTTAGTGTGTGTGTGTAAGTTTGAATATTTGAAAAGATATTTTGATTCATAATTTTTCATCTTACAGTAACAGTTGGGTTTAATGGTTGAGCTTGATTAATTCATTCAGTACAACAACTTGTGTACAAATGTAGAAAATGTCATTACACATTTCTAACACACCATTTACTATACAAACGATAATTTTTTTTCAAAATACAAAATATTGATTCCATAAAAGACACTGAAACAAACTAATATACAAATGGAAAAAGGTAAATAAAAAAACTGAAGTTCTTAATATTTGTATAACTGTTAGCGTATGTATTAAATACATTATACATTATGTATAATTATCTGCACTTACATAGACTCATTTTCATTTTTTGGAGTAACAAATAATATCTTTCAAATTCAAATTTGATTTACTTCAGCTGTTACTCTGTGGAGAAAGTTATTGCGACTTTTTTGAGAAAAAAAAGTCAGAATTGTGAGATATGATCTTGCAATTCTAAGATCATATCAGTCTTTTTTCCCCCTCAAAATTGGACTTTATAACTCGCAATTGCGAGTTTATATCATGCAGTTCTGAGAAAAAAAGTCAGAATTGTGAGATAAAAAGTCGCAATAACCTTTTTGTATTTTTTATTCAGTGGCAGAAACGGGCTTCCATACTGGATTGATGTTAAAATAGACACATACAATTGACATGCTTTTTTTAAGTGACTTTATTTATTTTTGTAACTACAGTGCATTGAATATGAACTCATTACTTTGGTTTAAAATGACAGTGTTATTGGATGCGGTGGAGCAGATGAAGACTCTGAGGATCAGATCAAACGATTGCACCTCCAGTATCGGTCATCAGTGAATGCAGGTGTGTTGATCAGCACGTCTCTGTGTGTCTCTGTCAGGTGGACCTGTCTCCGGCTCTCCTGGCCCGTCTGATTGTGGAGTGTTTTCTGGAGGAGCGCGAGGCTTCAGTCGGTGAGTGGAGGAGTTTATTTCCTAATGAGAGACAGACAGACTCCTGCCAGCACTACCTGCGGCACATGAGTGACAATTAAGCATCCTGCAGGCCACCCAGCACTTAACTGCTGCTTAGATCAGTGCTGTGTTATTTATAACCCTCTATTTATTCTGAGCCTCGTCTCTACCTGAGCGGCTCGTCCTCCTCACACTCTCACTGCATCAACACACACCTGACAGAGAGTCGTGGAGCGCTTTTATCAGTATCAGGCATGTGCTGATCAATGGAGATAGCTGATTAGTTAGTTTCAACATGTGTGAGGCTTTGCCATTTTCTGTTATCGCCTAACTCCAGCATTCAGCAACCTTTTGTGATGGTATTTTGAGGTCTGTTTCAGACACACACACACACACACACACACACACTCTCTCTCTCACACATGCTCACACACACACACACACACTCTCTCTCTCTCTCACACACACACACACACACAGAGTAGAAGTACAGCGCGTCAGAGACTCGTGTGCTGGATTTAATCAACAGAGAGATTCCAGTGCATGCACCCAACTCTGCCTCTGCGCAGTCATATGTCAAAGTCAAGCGTGTGATTACTTTGGAGCGTTGTTATCCACTGCGTGTCAAAACGCTCCTGCCGTGTGTAGAACAAGGCAATACTGTGTGACGTAGACCACCCTCAGTCTGCTGGAAACTCATTATAAATCCGCACCATCTCCACAAGACTGCACTGACCTGATGCTTTGGCAAACACACAGCCTTATCGGTTTAGTCATGGCGGATCATCGCTCTGATGAAGCCAAGTGAAGCTCAAATGGAAACATTGCACATCACGACATCGTCTGTAGACAATTGCGTATTTCTTTTGTAACCTATCATAAAAAACTGGCTTAATTAGGGAGAATATAAAATAATATTTCAGACTCTCAGACTTTCTAGTATTGATTCAATAAGTATAATGAGCTTTTGGACCCACTCTATGTGAAGTGTCTTGAACTACTGCGTACTAACATTTAAATCAATCATTTGATATAATGCACGAATTGTGCACATACATGTTATTACATTGTATAAAAAAATACCTGCAATCTGTAACTAATTTCTGTAGTTACAGTACATCTATAATTACAGCTACACATACCTCTTAAACCAACCCATTCCACTAAACATGTCATATCTCACCTCAATAGCAGTGCTTGTACAGAATAAGTACATTAAGTTAAAGACACCCTATAAAGGGTGCTTTCTAATAGATCTGCATTACAGTGATTTGCAAGAAATACTGCATTGATGTTTATTTGTAAAAATTATGTTTTTAACGATTTTTTATTGAAGTCATACAAGATGAGCAATTAAAATCACATTACTGAGTCAGTCCAGTTTTTATTTCCATGCATATGAAAGATCATTATCCTGCAGTGGATCATCTCAAGCTGTTACAGTCTTCAGATGTCTTGATTTACTCTGAATTCATTTACTCATTCTTTGTTCATATTTGTTTTATTTTTAAGTAACAACTGTTTTGTTATGGTTTTAGTTTTAGTTAGCTGTAATAACCAGGGATGCTGGTTCTGGTAATAGCGCCTGGAGATTTGGTGTGGTGCTCACACTCACTGCACACTGTGTGGCACTTTACTGATTTATTATTTTATCCAAAATAATAAATAAAGTGTGATAAAATACAATAAAAATGCAATGCTAATATTTACATTTTCATCAGCAAATAGTTTTAAATCGGCAAGCGTTTATTTTGGCGGGCTGCTGGCAAGTAAGTGCGCGCGCTGCCAGTTTTAGCACTGCCAGTGAAACACATCAGGGAATGAAGTGGCACAGTTGTGCGTATTTGCTCGGAAACCTTCTGTAGATTTATGCATTCCGTGTGAATGGAAATCTTCTACAGTATTACAGTTAATGTTAAGTGCATTAACAGCTGTCTACAATGTCAGTGTGCAAAGAGCGGTCTGAACTTATTCAATTTTTAATTTGTTTATTTTTATGTGCATCCCTGATAATAACCCTGGCTGTCCATGCATTGTCCATATCAGACAACAATTCAAAACTAGATCGAGAAGTTTGTAGACACACTTTAAGTTGGCTTGAAAAAGCCTAGATGGAAAGTTTGAAAACGTTTTAAAAGCTTGCAGTCTGAAAGTTTTCAGTTTGAAGTAGTTTGAATGGTAAAATATTTTTTAAAGATATAAGTTTTTGAATGTTTTCAAGGCAATGCAGTCTATCAGAAAAACAGATATGTATAAAACTTCTTTCTAGGGTACCTGGGGTCGTTGCTAGGCTGTTTCTAGCATGACTAGCATGTTTGCTAACATGTTTTTAGCATGATTCGCATGTAACTAGCATGTTGCTAGCATTATTAGCATGTTTCTATCATGATTAGCATGTTAGTACAATTATCCTGTTACTAGCATGTTGCTAGCATGTTACTAGCATGTGTCTAACATGGTTAACATTTTGTTAGCAAGTTACTAGCATGTTTATAGCATGATTAGCATGTTACTAGCATGATTCTACCATGATTGACATATGACTAGCATGATGCTAGCATGTCTCTAGCATGTTTGTTGTTAACATGATTAGCAAGTTAATAACATGTTGCTAGCGCGTGATTCTAGCATGATTAGCATATTACTAGCATGATGGTAACATGTTTAACAAGTTACTTGCATGTTTCTAGCATGATTAGCAAGTTTACTAGCATGTTGCTAGCATGTTACTAGCATGATGTTACCATGATTAGCATTTTACTAGCATTTAGTTAGCATTTGTTTTTCTAACGTGATTAGCAAAAAAGTTACTAACATGTTGTTAGCATGATTAGCATGTTGCTAGCATGATTCTAGCATTATTAGCATGATTCTAGCATGCTTAGCACAATGCTAGCATGTTTATAAATTTGCAAGCATGTTTCTAGCATGATTAACTCATTACTAGCATGGTGTTGGGCTTTTTTAGCATGATTAACAAGTTACTAGCACGTTTCTAGCATGATTAGCATGTTACTCGCATGTTGTTAACATGATTAACAAGTTACTAGCATTCTGTTAGCATGTTTCTAGCATGATTAGCCAGGTACTAGCATGTTGCTACATGTGTCTGTGCCAATCCAGCTAAAACCAGTTGATTCAGTAAAAAAACTGCTAAAAAACCAGCTAAGACCAGCCTGGCCTGATAAAAAATTGGCCAAAACCACTTTAAAACCAGCTTGGGAGACCAGCCAAAGCAGTCAGTCAGCTTAGGCTGGTTTTAGCTGTATTTTCAGTAGGGAGTCGTTAAGCTTTGTTATAGCAATAGACAGCTTAAATACACCATAAATCTTATTGTATAAAAGTTTGCACCCCATCAATGAAAGTCTATGGGATTTTAGGTGGTTTTGATAGTCTGGTTTATGAAAACCGTAAGCCGGATCAGTTAGAAAAGATATATCACACCGAGTCAGACCGGTCTGGAGTCTGATCCGAGTTTGGTGGCTGTAGCTTTAAAAGTCTAGGAGGAGATACACTTTAAAATTTGGTCTCAGAAGAAGAAGAAGAAGTTTAAATAGGATTTCAGTACGTTGACTTTTTCAAGCCAACTTAATAATAAAAAATGTTTTGTTGGAGGTTTCAGATGTTTGATAATAAACTATGAGGTGTTTAGAAAATGATTACAGGACAATGCTTTTTCTTTGGTTCGGTTTTCAAACGTTTTCCAGAGGCTCAAGCCTTTCCATTCTCTGTCACGTGACCGCGCCAGCCGTCCGCACTAGCCCAGCTCAGATTCAGATGAGAGTGACGTGTATTTTGACCCGCACAGTCCCGCGCGGGGCAGTGAACTCCTGCGCACAGGGGCTCCACGCTTCAACTACTGAATCTCCCTGTGTGAATATTAGACTTTTGTAATGTGTTGCTTTCATCAAGCAATGCCTGGATAATTGTCTTTGCTGGCAAGTAGCTAACAGGTTTGTCTGGCGCTGTCGGCAGGCGCATCCATCATTCCAGCCAGCGCGCGGATCAATAGCCTCATATACACCAGCCACGGCCCTCGCACACCACCATCTTTTATTTTCTTTCATTCCTTTCTTCCCTGTTTGCATTTAAGAGACGCAGGAATTGTGCCTTTGGGACGGCTGGATATATATCCACTCACTTCAGCGGGATCAATGGAGAGTTTGAGATTGTTTTGAGAGTCTTTTCTCGGGTGAGTGTTGTGGCCGTGTTTTCCCCAGACCGGGCCAGATGGATGCGCATGTAAATAAATCAATACGTTCAGGGCATTTTCAGCACATATCGAATATGATATCAACATCTATAATCCTTCCTGTCCTGCAGACGGCTGAGACGGGATCTTCTGAACGCACTGCTGGGCTTTTTGCTCCAGTCTCTTTGGTGTTCGTGGCTCTGGGCTGGACGCCTCAGTTGTCATGCTTAAATTAGATGAATGCTACGTTCTGGCTCCATATACGTATACCTTTTCATTTCTTTAAAGGCATTTGTGCCTGAATATCCAGTGAATAATGCTTCCCGCTCGTTCCTGCGCTGATGGCATTAAGGTTGAGTGCGGCTGTGAATGCTTGACACAAGCTCGTTTTAACTGCACCTTTTTAAAGTCAGATTGTTTTTCCATTTCTCTTCCACATCGTGTGATATTTGATGGGCACCAGTTTGATGAGTTGACCATTGACCTGCCCATTTTTGGACTTCACATGCACATAATTAAATCATACTTAATGATATGAGAAAAATAACACTGCTAGTCATTATAAATAATGCATCAAAGGTTTTGGGAAAAAAGCAGGAATATGATTATTTTAAAGGTAATGTTGAGCTGCGTCAACGAAACAAATCTTAAATGAGATCAATCAGATAATAATACAACTTACATCTGCACAAAAAGTATGAGATTGCACAAGTGAACTTTACCTTGTTTGTCAAAGACTTACAACAGTCTGTAACAATAGTGTACTCATTATTTTATTATGTATATTACAGTCAGTAATTGCTGTTTGATGCATGAGCTGAAAGTGAACAGTGAATAAACACTGATAATTGAAACGCTTTGGTAGCAGGTCAGTTACCCAAACACATCCCATTTGAGAATAATCAGGCATACAGTATACGACATCAATGTAATATTACAGCTTACAGCCACACGGAGTGGCATCGCACATCTTGCACACTGTATTTTCATCATCAGAGTGATTCCAGGCATCAGTGCATGCTTTCAAAGCCATCGTTTCACTTTAGTTCCCTGGTCTGGATGGCCTGTCTTAACGCTTACCAATCAGACCTCAAGATACACTGTAAAAAATAATATGAGAAATGTAAAAACAGGAGTGTGGTTGCCAGATATTTACTGTAAAATATACGGTAGCAGCATTTCAGGTTTCACAGATTTTAAATTTACAGTAAAAAAAAGTATATGTCTTAAACTGATATAATGTTAATATACCAAACTACCGAAGTACTAAAATCTGTTTTGTAACTTTATTGTACACTGACAATAAAAATGCAGATGATAAAGAGAAAGACACATGAGACACAAAGTTCATCACAAGTAGCTTTTCCACAAGCTGAGGTAAATACTAACTAGACACTGTGTAGTGAAAAATAGTGTTTGAATTGCCTTCCTTGTGATCCTAACATATCTAGATCAGACGCGAGCGCTCTTGCGTCATGCCGCGAATCCGTTTCTCTTTCAGGTCAGAAGCGGTGTCAGAAATAGAGCGGGACATCAGTTTACTGTCAGGGATTTGTTGTCAATCTGTGCCGTATGCAGTGTAGACAGAATTTATAATGGGTTCTGTCGTCTAGAGTCACATCCGGTGTAGACACGGGGGAAATGAGCAAAGAGCTCCAGATCGTGTCAGCCAAACACTGTCTGTTTGTTTGCTTTACTTTGCTACGGATTCATTTCTAAACGAGACGGTATGATGATCTTTTCAGAGAGAGACTGAGAGTAAAGGCTGATGCAGCGCTGAGGGACTAGAGCGGATCGACAGTAATGTCGCAGCACAGACGTGTGAAGAAACCTGCTTTCACCACTACTGCATTGTGCTCCAGACCGTTTGATATGAACTGAGTTTATATCACCTTTTTAACCCAGATGACCCATGTTGTTTTCAGAGTACGTCACAGCAGCGTCTGTCTGTTATTTTAATAAGTGAAACCGTCAGCCAATCACAGCAGTGGGCGTTTACTATATAAAATATAAAAACAGAGTGTTCTGCAGAGAGGCTCAAAAACAGCACAGAAAATAACTTATTACTTATAAATAGTTTTTTTTATGTAAAATCGCACTAACATTATAAGTGAACCTCAGAGCACATTATAAAAAAATGCAGTTCATGACCCCTTTAACCAATTAAAAGGTGTTTGCTGCAGCATTTTTATAGTCTCTTAATAATGACACAAATTTTTTTAGGGTGTCCAAAATGCTGCCATAACCAATTAGAACAAGAAATCATCGTTTTCTTGATTGATAATCGCTGTCTCTTTCGAGTACTCGTGCCCATCCCTACAGCAAAGGCAGATCTGCTCTTGTGCTCAGTGAAGGTAAGTGCATTGGGCGGATGAATCTGGCCTTTGAATACTGAGACGCAGGCTCTTCATTAGCAGGTGAGGTAAGCAGTTGCCTTGACAAGTAGACTAATTACTAGCATGGAGCGGCGTAGCTGGAGTCATGGAGCTCAGAGACGGGC
>NW_015506437.1:328568-331404 GCF_001515645.1 Sinocyclocheilus grahami | reverse complement strand
GCTGCGGATCCGCCGCTGCAAATGGCATTACGGGCCGTGATGAATGAGCGTTAGAGTAAACTCATTTTAAAAGCGGCCTGATTTATTAGCTCTCTGTCCTCCATTTTCATCAGGTCAGTGCTTGGCTGAAAACCCACAATGTCAGCCGCAAGGTCACCCTCTTTTTACGACTCTTCTTAACCCCATCGCTCAGAGGAAAAGGCCCTGGTTTGGCCGTTTGAAGCAGGTGGTGTTGTGTGATGTGTGAAATGCGATGGTGGTCAACCTCCAATTACGAGTCCTGGTAAGACAAGGCCTTTAATGGCTGTTGCTTGCCTTCGGGGAGCTCTATTACATACTGCTGTTTTGCAGGACCAGCATCAAATCTATAAAAGTACCATTAAGAGGAAAAAATCAATCAAAATGCCATTAAAGTGGAATAAGTTGCCAATATTGCTGATGTGGTTGCGGCTTCTTTGATTTTCCCTCAGATTATTAGGCGCAGCGGCGTAGTGACTTTGTTAAGGGAAACCAGTGTTGTTGGGGAGTAATATGTCTCCCGGCTTCATAAAGTTTGCGGCCTCATATTTCCCGCTTTATTGATTATCCATTATCATTTGTCACGAGGTGTCCTAACTCAAGGGGAAATATAGCTCTCTTCATTGCCGAGCGGAGCGCCAGAGCAGCGTATGGATCTGCGTGTGAAGGTAGCAATCTCGGAGAAAAATGAGCAGAAAAACAAGGCGCCGCCGGTGCAGAGGACTGCTGACTTGGCTTTGTTCTTTCTTCCTCACGTCCTCTTTCAGCAGGAGGATGAAAAAGATAACAGCAAGCGTTTGTTCTTCTCCAGCAGGGATTTGATGTTACGACGGCGAGAGAGAGAGTCCAGTGAAGGAGGATTGTGTGTGGCTGGATCCTGATGACGGGTGTGTAACGAGAGCCTAAAGAGCTAAGGGTTGGAGTCTTGATCTTGTGGTCTCAATCTCAAACAAGTACTGTACGTCTGTACTACTACTTAAGAGCCTTCGAGAAACAATCATGCTCTGAGAAAACAGCTACTAGAACACAAAGGTGTCCAGTAAAGGCAACAAAAAAAGACTCGGGATGAAGTGTTTGGCGAACCGGTTTTGTTTGACAACATTGAGTGCTTCTGCCGTTTTGTTCGGTTACGCTAATGGCAAAGAACTTTCACACCTCAGCTTTAAATATGGCTCTAAACACTCAACAATAAAGGTTCTTTATTAGCATTGGTGGTTCCATGAAGAACATTTAACATCCATGGAATCTTTCCATTCCACAGAAGGTTCTCTATAGAGGAAGAAGGTGCTTTAGCCGATTAAAATGTTCTTCACAGAGAAAACAATGGTTCTTTTAAGAACTCTTCACTGAAAGGAATCCATGGTGGTTCTTGAGGGGTTAGGTGTCTGGTTTTGTGTCTGGTTGGAGATGTAGAGGTTAGCCAGTAATAACAGAGTGTGTCATTTACACACAGAAGTCTTAAACCAATGCAAGGCTCAAAGAAAAATGGTATTGTAAATAAAAATGATGGCTGTTTATGGCACTCAAACTTTGACTTGCATTATTGGCATAGTGTAAGTTGACTTCATGAATAAAATGAAATGCTCATTTATTTCTCATCACTGTCTGTTTGAGCCGAACAAGGCCTCATATTTCCCATCATGCACTGGCCACTGGCACAGTGCCTCTGTCGCTCTCATATGGATATATCATTAGAATGATTCAATCCACATTGATTCAATCCATTGAATCTGAATATGTTTGAAAATGATGGATTTTGTGTTGGAGTAATAGGGAATCAATCCAAGGGCTCGTGGGCTGATTTATAATGTTAGTGCTGCATGAATGGAGTGAGACCTGCAGAATATTGCAGCTCATCCACACCCAACCTCTGTATGCTCGTATCATCGCTGAAATACTACAGGTGTGTGTTCATCGAGGCCCGCTGCAGCTGAACTCTGGACTTTGATCTGATGCATGTGTTCCTGCTCACTCTTCTCTCTCCATCAGCAGCTTCCAGACACGTCCTCAACAACATGCTGCGCGAGCCGTATTCAATTCCAGACCTGCTGTTAGCGAAGCACGTTGAGCAGGTACCAACACTGAGCAGACATCATCTCATTCTTCCATTGAATACAATCTAAGATGTTTAGCAGAATGTTCACACTATACGATGTATGCAGACTGATCAGTGGCGGTAAAACTCTATACACTATAATCATAACGCTATCATGCTCTATATTCTGAGTGTTCTGAAGTCATGTGATAGCTCTATTTTTTCTGTTTTCATTTTCATTGTTTGTTGCTCTTCTAGTAGTCTTTATACTAATTGTATCTGCAATCTGCTAAAACTCTTTAGTTGGTGCTCTAGTTTCTGAGATGTTCTCGTGTGAATCCATCACTAGTCTGAATAATCTGCTAATAAGGTGATGTGTGGCGTGCTGCAGTGCATGATGGGTGTTTGTAATGGATGCTGAGGGCCCGTCCCGTCCTAACTGTAATGTTTCTTCGCTCTTTTCAGTGCACAGTAAATTACTGCTGTTATGGACCACTGGTCAACTGCATCAAACAGTATCCTTCCCATAAAACTTTAAGCCTGAAATTGACGAGGAGCTATTCAGAGAGACGAGATGTGCAGAGCTGCACCTGACATAAAAGTTACGCTTGAGGAGGTGTGTGTGTGTGTCTGAGTGTGTGAGTGTGTGTGTCTGAGTGTCTGAGTGTGTGAGTGTGTATGTGTGTGTATATGTGTGTGTGTGTATATATATATATATATGTGTGTGTGTGTGTGTGTGTGTGTGTGTGTGTGTGTGTGAGAGAGAGTGTGTGTGTGTCTGAG
>NW_015506437.1:328037-328455 GCF_001515645.1 Sinocyclocheilus grahami | reverse complement strand
TGTGGTTGTATGTATATATGTGTGTGTGTGTGTGTGTGTGTGTGTGTGTGTGTGTGTGTGTGTGTGTGTGTGTGTGTGTGTGTGAGAGTGTGTGTGTGTGGTCGGGGGTGAAAGCTCACAGTGTTTCTCTGTATGTGGTCATTCATCCCCGTCCCTCCACCCCTTCTCTCTTTCTATGAGCACAGCCTGTGTTACGCCCTACAAGCACAACTCTTCAGCACTGTATCGCCTTGATGTTCAGGCTGCATGTGTTATAAATGCTATTATACTATACCTTAGTACACAGACACCATGACAACACCCTAGCAACCACTCAGAACACTCTAGCAACACCCTGGCAACCACTCAGAACACTTTAGCAACACCTGGCAACCACTCAGAACACTCTAGCAACACCCTGGCAACCACTCAGAACACT
>NW_015506437.1:326690-327972 GCF_001515645.1 Sinocyclocheilus grahami | reverse complement strand
TGGCAACCACGCAGAACACTGTAGCAACACCTGGCAACCACTCAGAACACTCTAGCAACACCCTGGCAACCACTCAGAACACTCTAGCAACACCCTGGCAACCACTCAGAACACTTTAGCAACACCTGGCAACCACTCAGAACACTCTAGCAACACCCTGGCAACCACTCAGAACACTCTAGCAACACCCTGGCAACCACTCAGAACACTCTAGCAACACCCTGGCAACCACTCAGAACACTTTAGCAACACCTGGCAACCACTCAGAACACTCTAGCAACACCTTGGCAACCACTCAGAACACTCTAGCAACACCCTGGCAACCACTCAGAACACTCTAGCAACACCCTAGCAACCACTCAGAACACTCTAGCAACACCCTAGCAACCACTCAGAACACTGTAGCACTGTAATGTTGGGCTTTAGCTCACGAATGCTTCGTGTTCATGTTGAGTGTGTTTAGGTCTCTTATGTTCATCTCTGTTACACTCACTCCTGATATTACAACAAACACACATTCCTCTGCTGTTGCCACAGCAACCCTGCTCAGTGTTTTCATGGCAACCGAGCACAGGTAGCATTTAAAAATGGGCTTGTAAAAGTTGACCACCCTACTTTTCATCTTCACTTCAGTTCCCATGAGAATGAGAAGCGAGCACACAAAGTAAAGTTTAGTGGAGTTGGTTTGCAGTTTGTCCTTGACCGTGTTCCCATAGTGCCGTCGGTCTGGAGCATGAAGACCTGCTACGAGACGAACTCAGAGAGAGGAACTTGTCGTTTTTAGGTGAGCCTCTATTTCACACTTTTGGGTCTTTTGTACAGCAGAGCAGGAGGACAAGTAAATAATATTTATCAGTTAATCAGATTTTTTTTTTCCATAAATGAATTTAATTTTTCAGGATTCTGGCATAGTTTTTGTATGTTTTGTTATATTAAATTTCTTCAGACTCTCGTTTTCTGTGTATATATGGTATAATGTATGTGCGTGTGTATGTAGAATGTAAAGCTCATATAATAATTAACCATATAATACTACGTTTGTGTACATCATTTCCCACATTTGTTGCAAAGAACTGAAAACCGACTTGATTTTAAGCGTTCAAGCTGTGTTGCTCTGTACTCATGGAGCGTGGCATTTACACTTGTGTTCGTAGACGGTGGTGAGGCTTTCTTTCCCTTTAACTCAAACATCCTTCTTTTTGAGCTCAGAGTTTGCCTTCTGTCTTTTAATGAGTTTATTTCTCATACATGACTGATGATTTTGAAGCTTTGTTAAATGTTA